>NC_046612.1:19989083-20219083 GCF_900324465.2 Anabas testudineus | reverse complement strand
CTAAAGGGCTGACAGGAAAGCATTGCTATTTGATGATAGGGCAGACAGTACTGAGCTTTGATTGGAGTTAACACCTAGCACTATAGCTGCCTTAGGGTGGAGGTGTTTTAGGAACATCTCCAAGAATGTCATACTCACCAGACTCTTAATGTGTCAAACACTTTTTATGGTATCAGCCCCAGTCTATCAAACAACAGACAGAACATCTTCTCTACACCTCCAGGCCCTGCATGGAGTGAAACTTCAGCAGAGACACAGACCAGTGTGAGCAACACGGAGAATATTTGTAGGAAATCAGAGTTCCTGAGCTCCAGAGCCCCGGTGAGTTCCCAACACACCCACGCTCTCCTCCCTGCCTGGTTGTGGGTCCTTGAATTAAACATCAAAGCACACAGGAGTGTAGGGCCCAACTGCAAAATGGCTGATATTGTGTGAGGTTATTGATTTCCGCACGCCATCTGTCTTCTCCGAGGCTTTGGCAAGCGGGGCCTGGCACTACCAGCTTCAGGTTCCCCCGTGTTAGTCTCCACAGCTCAGGTGGACAGAAGGGAGATGTGCAGCAGGTACACGCGGATTAGACACAAACGGGTGACGGCTTATGTGACACCTACAACGACGCAAAGGTTTCTGACATGAAGTGCATATCTTTCTGTGTTTTTGAATTGTTTTCATATCAGGTTGACCGAGAATAGACAAACACATAATCCTTAAAATATAATCCTTCGTATGCTCATTGGATGAAATTACAAAAAGAAGCCACACTGCCAGTGCTTTTCAAAAGTCCATACTTTTGGGTGAAAATCCATGTTGCAGCTAGTGATTAACATCTCATTTGTCACAAACACCTGCATACACAAGTTCAGGCCCACCCTCAGTCTCCTCCTCTGACTAACTAGTCTAGAAGTCACGGTGTACCTCCATGTTGAGCTATGGAGTGTAGAGGGCAGGCCTTCAAACATGGGGCCCAGCTGCTGCTGTGTATTTTTGTCAGCCAACACACACTCACACACACACATTGGCTTCCCTTGGTGTTTGCTCTTGTGGAGGGCACATGTCACTGGGTAAATTATCACAGCGATGGTAAACAGTGTTTTTATGAGGGAATGTAGCTTGGTTGTTATATTTGAAGTCTGCGCTTTGTATACTGCTGTGCTATTAGGACAGCTTGAGGATGTTTGCGCCTGGTGTCTGCACTCCGCCCATGTGTGCTACACACATACACACACATGCACCCATAGTGACAGGCTTAGTTGTAGTTTTGAGTCTTAAATGGCTCTTTTGTTGTTTTCATCATAAGAAAAAAAAAACCAAAACAAAAAAAACATCACAGCCTAGGGAGTGTGTGTCAGTGTCACAGTGTCAGTCTCTGGAAAAATGCAGATGAACAGCAACAGCAGGGGGAGGAAAGGCTGAACTCCGAAGCGAAGGCGAACGTTGAGCACGGCGTGAAAAATATACATCGTCAAGCTTTTAATGCACAGCGTTCGGGCATGCAGACATGCACACGATGTGTTCATGAGTAATTACTCTACATTTTCAGCAGCTGAGTCATGTAGCTTTAATGATAATGTTCGAAAACACTAACAGCAGCTTAATAACAAGGTAATCAGATAATGATAGAGTCAAACAGATGGATGGGTAATAGATAAAAGACTGGTGCTTTAAGGTCTTTACTTTTCAATTAAACTCATTTGAACCATGGATAAGGGTCTCATTAATGCTGCAGACACCAAGCTCTCTCTTAATGCCCACTTGGGTGCCATATTGCTGACTAACGACACAGGTACCTCTTTGAGTAGGGGATCTTTTAGAGTAGGCTTTGATGTGCAGATCATTTTCTTATAAATAATAAATTACATATTCACAAAGGTAACAGAAAGTGTCTTTTTATTCAAAATGACAACATTGGTTACAAGGACCACACAAAATAATATATACGTTTGAATGGCAGTGATATTTACCGCAAACAGTCATGACATCTGAAGCTGGTGCTGCTATGGATGTTTTTATAACATGACTATATCATAAAGTAGGTTTGGGAACTGTTGATCCTGCTTGTGCGATTCATTTAAGCAGCCGGTGCACTGATTGTACAGCCACTGCAGTCATCTTTAGATTTACTCATTTGCCACTGATAGAGTGCTCCAGCCTCTCTATGCTATGAATGGAGGAAATTGAGGAAAGACGGGAATAATGATGATGACATTCTTCTCACTTTTTTAGAGCTCCAATTACCCACTAATGCGTGATAAAACCAGAAAAATGGACAGTCATTATGTGGGGTGCCTTCTAAAATGACAAAATCATTCTTTCCCAGACCTCTGTTGGTTGGATGGGAATAATCATGTTTTGTCCCAAACACCTGCGCTTCAGTTGCCCTGACCTGACGCCTAAATGAGTGCAATTAATGACAATTACCCTCCAGGTGTCACAACACAGACATGTACTGATTGGGACCTATCTGGAGAGAGCGTGTGCTTGTCCTCCAAGTAAATATGTAATGATAACAGCTGTAACACAGTGGGGTGGAGGGGTGGGCACAATTGCTACCAGTGCAATCTATTTGTGTTTGCCTCAGCTCAGCACCACATTAACCAGTCCAGACAAACCAAAATGGATAGACTTGGATTTTCTCTGTGCCACAGAGGGGAGCTGACTGAAGGTGTTGGGATTACTCATCAGGTGAAGATCAAGCGGATCAGATGGACAAGAAATTGTTTCTTCATCAGACCCTTAATGCATTTGTGTGCTGATGATTAAACTAATTTCTTAGAATGGGTGTTTCATGTTGTTTGTGCCATCATTCCTGTCAGTAATAACAGCACTGTGCTCACTCATTTAACTGCTGAGGTCTGAGGATGTGGTAACATTTCTCAATGAGACTCGGACGAAGCAATAAAAGTTGAGAATTCAGGCAATCAAACAGGTTTGAAACAACCCCCAGGTTTACCAAATTAGTTGCAAGAAAAAACAAAGGCAAATGGTAAAGATTTGCCAAAACTGTCTGTTGTACACATACAGATTACAGACCAACTGCCAACAACACACACTTAGTGTTGTTGCACGTGCCCACACACACAGTTTTCTGTAATCATCACCAACATTTCACATGTGTTCACTCTTGGTTTTACCTACAATTAAAGGAGTTTTAATTATCTTTCCTTCTGCCTAGTTTGTTGCCTCCCCAGATCTCAGTGACTGATGACTTCAGTAGCATCAAGAGTGGTAAAAATGATGGCAAAAATGATCAAAGATAACAAATAACAAATTGGAATAATTCAACAAATCTGGAAATCAATCAGAAAAAAACATCCAAAGCATTTGATAAATAAAGAAAAATAAAGAAATAGTGTCCTGGTACTGTGTGTGTGTAAATGGCTTCAATATAAGCTCAGGCTTTTGGCCCATTTCCCAATGTGAAGAGAGATTTCTCAGGTGTAGAAGTCAACTTTAACCCTCCTCCTCCTGTGGGTTCACCGTCCTTTCCCTCTGAACCAGCATTAGCATAAAGGCATTAAAATGTGAATAGGAATTAATTTGGACTTTCCCCTCCATAGGAATTAATGGAAGTTTGTTCTGCCAGTACCCCTCAGACAGCTTGCGCTCCTCCACAGTCCATAAATATTAATATTAATATGGCATCGCATTTAAAGGTAGCGCTTGGCTGAAGCCGTATACAGAATATTATTAGAGATCACGATACGTTTCTCATGAGAAGTACAGCTGAGTGAATGCATTGCCTTGCCGTTGTGATCTGTAAAATCCAATCTTCATACAGCACAAAAAGTTATTTTCAGAGAGACGGAAGATTAGCAGGGCCGAATGGCTGCTGTCTAAAGCCATTAGGCAGGTGGGGATTTTTTTTCCACGCTGAGTTGAGAGAGAAGGGCCCACATCTTCTGCTCTATCAAAGTACTGATTCACAGTCACACTACTGTAGCGCTATTATCATGCCCGAGCAGATCATCTCTGCAGATAACTATTATCACCGTCTCACCGCATCGCTCCAGTCTACTCACCCACATAATACAGACCACAGAAGTTTTTGACACTCTTCCAAATCACTATATTCTCCTTCTTTCTTTCTTTCTTTTTTTTTTTTTTTGCACAGTCTCTGTCACTTTCCTCTGTGTACTGTGTGGAGTTGCATCTTACATTTTCATTTTAGTCGCGAGGTTACTGCAAAGCTGTGGCACCAAACCCGGGCATGTGAATTACACTTACAAATCATCTGTGGGGAAAGACAATTATTAAATATTTATTTTCTCTAATATGCAGTATCACTTCATTCCAGCTCCTTCTGTTCATTCCTCTCTCTGCCTGACTGGCAGTTGCATCAGGTTGTAAATATACTACTGTTATTGTTTTGGTCCAAACTGTGTTGAGTTGTCTGAATCAAAGAGAGGAGGCTGTGTCAAAATATTCAGCAGGTCCTCTCCTCATCTCTGTCTTCGTGGCTTGAGGAGTGCTGATCTTGACAGGTTACAGTGGGCAAGGTGAGACACGTTAGTGCTGAGCCCAGTGAAGGAAGGAGGATAGAGCTGGCTTCAAAGTCCCAGTGTGTGGGTGAAAGCTGCATGCTGCCACCCCTGCAAGCTCAGTCAACAGTATACCGCCTTTAATCTTTGCCCCGTAATCTTTACTCTTCTCACATTTAGTCAATACACTCTCACTTTGTTCTTGGTGAAAGTGGGGTGTGAGGCAGAGAATGTATGATGTAAAAGAAAAGAAAAGCACAACACAATACACAAATCAATTACCAGGGGTAAAAGTGAGTATGGCCAGCTTGACGTAAGGTCAATACCATTCACATGTTGAATAATAATAGGCCCGAGCGTGTTTCTTTTAAATGCTAAGCTCTGTGACAAGGTGATAATTCTGTTGACAAGAGCATAATGCAAGCACTTACAAGACTACACAAACAAGGCCATGGGAATTCACAAAAAGACAATGACAATATATATATATATATATATATATATATATATATATATATATATATATATATATATAATAATCCTTGTTACTAATTTGTATAACTTGTATCCAATATATTTTAATTAACAATAATGCAAAAACTCAGTAATTGTGTTTTTTATTAAAACATCAGCCCTACAACTGGCTTAATCCCTACTGCCAGGCTGGGTTGTGTGCATGTTGTGCTACGCTCTGCAAGCTGAGGTTATATTTGTGCATCAGGTCATTCCTGTAGCGGACTGGTCCAGGTCGGCCCACTCCCCTCTGAGAGCCTCTTCATCAAGGCAGCATCTCCTCTGCCACCCTCTTCTCCACAATCCCCATAAACTCTCATAATTGCCACATTAAACTTGAGTTTATTATTTTTCTCCAGGTGCAGGTGTGCAGATGATATGAGCCCCAGGTTGCATTTACATACAAATTGAAGGTTTTTATTAATCAGGCAGGCAGCGGGAATCAAACGGCAACACTCCATCAGCCTTTTAAATACATTTGGTGACATTTTTACCCGGCATTAGCATGATAGGGCAAGCGGAGTATAATGTACCAATGATTGCTTTTCCATTGAAAGCACAAACGGTTTCATTTTTCCTGTCATCTCAAATAAGTGTTAAAGAGGGTTTGGAGGCTATTGTGCGAGTGCCGTATGCTGGGGACTTGGGACCGCTGATGGCCATATTAAATAACCATTAGTGCCTGAGCTTAGATCATTGTGGCATCCGCCTCCTCTGAATTTATCCTGTGATTTCAAATGAAGGCAAGCTGTGCCAGCTTTCATAAAGTGCTCCAGCCCTCTCCATTTTTCCTAAAACTAAATGCATTACAACGGTAATTTTGTGACTGTTAAGATAACTAGCGTTAACAAGCACTTAATTAAAATGTACAATAAATAGCCGTCTGCAGCCTTATCTCCTCTCCAGAGCGACGCTGGTAGGAGGCTCCAATGCTCAGGCCGGCTGTTCCCCAGCTCGTTTGCAGATTAATTGCTTTTCTGTCTGGCGAAGCCTGCCTCTTCTGCAGCCAGATCGTAAATAGCCAGATAGGGAGTTTATCAATCAGGGCTCTGTACCTCACTGATCTCCCCTACACAGCCCTGTCTGTCTCACAGCTATATATATATATATATATATATATATAGAGAGAGAGAGAGAGAGAGAGAGAGAGGGAGAGAGAGAGTATGCATATGTATTCTGGTCGAAAAGGCTAATAAGATGTACAGTATGTAATGTCTGCATATATATATATATACAGTCACAATTTACATGTTGTGATTGAGCGTGTATATTCTTCAGTCAGTGTTTGCTCTGTAGAGGGACTTGATACAAAGCATGAGTTTTAGGAATGCACGAAATGAAACACTGCTGATACTGAATTTGTGTTTTTGTGACCTTTACTGACACCATATGTATACATCTACTTCTCTCTGTCTACAAGCTTACACCTACTTCACAGTGCATTTTGTGTTCTTTTATGTTCGCACTGGACGTGTACAAATGGGCCCTGAGTATCTCACAGGGGTTAATGAAACACAAGCCGCACATAAAAGCAGCCGTGGGTTGTGTGAGACAGGACAGGAGCGAACACAGAATATTTACAGTAATAAAAGTTAACAGTGGTCAGCCCCTCGGGATCACATTACTCCCCAGACTGGCTGCAAGCTCCCTCTTCACAGCTTTATGGACTTTGGCCTTTGGTAAGCAACCTGAAAACCCTGTTGTTTTTCAAAGGGAAGAAAAGAAAACATGTAAAAGCAAACTTGCCTGCTTGGAACCTACTGCCCTCCTCCCACTCTTGAGCTCCCTCTCCACTGCTGGTGCCCCACCCTTAACCTCTGGATGATAAATCTGCCTGCAGAAGCTGTGAGAGGGAAGACCCCCATGCTGGAAGACCCCCATGTGTCCTCCATGACACATCCTGTTTGTGTAGTCAGGGCTTCAACCAGTGATCTTTACACTCATAATTCACAGAATGACACTGCTTGCTCCCTTACTATTTTTATAGCTATAGTTTAGTAATGTTATGTTTTTGTTGACCATAAGAGGCGCCTATCTATTAATTAAACCAATCAGAATTTGAAAAAAAAAAAAACAAACTATGTTTGACAGCACAGAATAAGTGCTTCCTACTGACTCAGCACATGAGGATACATTCAATATTGCTAAACTAGCTGCAAACCTTTATTACCATATTTATTTGCTGATATGTGGAGTGTTGCATTTTGCCATTACCTTGACATCAGTACACTGTGAATTAGGAAAGTTATGCCGAAGAATGATTTTGCTATGCAACTGTTGAATAAACCCTGATTTGCCAGGCAGGTTTAAACAAACATCTCCATGCGCTTGTCATATAGATTTCCCACAACGGGAAGAGTAATTGTTGTGTTTCCACAGTTCTCTTCAATCTCAACAGACTGTAGGAAATTGGAAATGATGATTGTGTAGTGGCTGAAACTCTGTTTTGACAATGTAACTGGCAAGGGCCTGTGGGGGCTTTCAAGGCTCTCTGTTCATATTTTACTGCACGAAGAGGCTGTCAGATCTGTGAGAGTCAGTTATGCTTCCAGCTAAATGAGTAGCCGCGCAAATGTTCCTGCTCTGTCCTGGTGGTGTTAAGCGAGAGTGCAACCATTCACGGTGGTCTGAAGACCTGTGGGGCTGTCTGGCAGGTAGATTAGGGAGGCAGCTGTTTGACTTTTTGATGCTACAATTATGGCCACTTTAGTCGGAGTGATTTATAACGTAGGAATATGATGAATGTGTTTTCAAGCAAGTTAGAAGAAGATAGGAGCCAAAACGAGGGGAGGGGGAAGGTGTAAGGATCTGTTAGTTAGGCCTTGTGAGGTGGAAGTGTCCCGACAGAAAAAACGACACGGAAGCTGTGATCAGAGAGCAGGGAGTCTTACGCCCTTTACCTTGCCTGTCGTAAATCAGCCTGTGCAGGCCTCGTTGTCGGCTGGCCCACGTTCCTGTCTATCTGATCACCTTTCTTTTAAACTTCTATGCTACTTGATTGTAAAGAAGATGAGCTATATTTTTGTAGAGAATGTAATACACTGGATGTTTGATTTTCCAAAGTAATAGATGTGTTGATGAAATGAAGCACTATGTTAAGAGATTGCAACTGGCTATGCAAAGCAAGTTTGACTTCTTGCCTGGCAAGTTTAGGCAAGAGAAGCACTTCAGAGTTTAGGCTTTGTTGATTGATTTGTTTAAAGGTTAATAAATGTGGGTGAAGTAACATTTTATCTATTGAGGGAGTCTTTGTTTAATGAAAACCAAATTATGAATGTCTGAACCAACCCTAAGAATGACATTTCAATACAACTAAACAGCAATCACAAATCCATTTTACTTCACACACAGTCTTTATTTAAAGCTATTAACACTGTGGTCAGACAAACTGGACGTTGTCCTGTGAGGCATGATAGAAATACATGTTTGAAATACTCCTAACATGATACTGTTGTGTTGAATGTGTTCTTGTGGCTTTAAATTCACGCTCGTTTTCAACACGTCCTCATCATGTTCGCCGAGTATCGTCAGCACACCATAGTTGTATAGAAACACGATTAGTAGGAGACAGGAGGGTTACTTAGTTCTGGCTCTGACAACAATATATTTTGACCTGAAGTCTGATGTTTGACAAGGTGTATCCATTGTTACCTTCTAAGACACATCTCTCTAGATAAGTTTTCCTTGACCTGATTTCAACTTGTCTGTCTTATTTAAAAACAGGCATGCATCTTAATAATTCATTTCAGAACCGTCGGGATACTGTACATGCTGCCTTGATTGGTCTATTCCACTCCTGCTTATTGTGACCCTCTGTTGTGACAGCCACAGTATATACAATCGATACGTATATCAACAGTGGGCCTAAGTGGGTCAACAGAGGAAGATAACACATCATTCAGGGGCCTGCAGAAGCCACAGGAGAGTTTATGGAAAACAAAGGGCTATTGTAATAGATTGTGCTCAAGTTATTCTTGTTATTGTTTAGACTTCGGAGAGGAAATTAGGTTATGAATGGAGGTTTCATTTCTATATACACAGATAACCACACACAGACTCATACATCCATATCTGCTATGCCTCAAAGTGAGTCACCTGTCACTTTGGAGGTGTTGGCTATGCATGATTTGTGTGGTCAGGCTGCTGTATAAATCCCCACGGTCTCCAGTGACAGTAATTCAACACAGCGTATATTTTCCATAAATAATTTGCTGCTCATTGATTTCCAATGCTGGAGGAGAAATATGCCGGATGCACCTCAAGGGGCCGTGGATGTATCTGGTGCTCACTTTTGTGGTCAAAGTTGTGACAGCTAGAGACCTATTTGTTGTGATCACAAGATCCAAGATGTATTGTTCTTTGGGGGCCCGCCGGTCAAACATAAGGGCATCAAGATGCAGGTAAATGGTGGGGCCACCATTTGTATTAAAGCACTGGGAAAAAAGTGGCTCTAGGTATGTTTGGATTTCAGAAACAGGTAATGTGAGACAGTTTTTATCCAGTTCCTAACTCAGGGTATGGAGAGAAATAGAAAATGTGAGGGACTACTTAAGGATCCACAGAGTCAGTGGAGCTAGGTGACCTATAGGACCAGGTTCATCATTTGGCACAAAAGGATCCAACACCCCCCCATACAGACAGAAGAGGGCTCTAATTCTGCCGCTGCTGTTGGGTGATTTCTTGTGGCCATTTTGTTACAGTGTCACCTCCTGACTGATCAAGTTGTTGATTGGGGTGTTTGCTGGCACCTCGGAGAGTGAAGGCAGGAATTGATGAGGTTTAATTGGTCTGTCTCTTGTCAGCTCTCATTAGTTCCTCATTTAACACTATCTGATGGTGTGACTCGATTACACCTACAGGGCTATGTGTATTATGTGTGTGTGCGTGTGCATGTGTGTGTGTGTGAGGGAGGAAGAGAGGACTACCATCATTAGATATGTACAGTATGTGAAGGTGTGTAAAACAGGTGATGTATGTGTCTGTGAGAGACAGAGGAGGTGTGTATGACTCTGTTGTGCAAAGTATTATGTTGGGGTGTGGCAGTGATTCCTTTGTGATCAATACAGAGAAATCCCACTGGAAGATGATTACTCACTTCGCCTTTTTTTTTCACTAAGGGCCCAAGTCAACCTGTTTTTTCTGACACTCTTTTCTCTGTAACAAAAAACACTGTGTTGCAGAGACGTCTTTTTGTTCAGCTCGTATAGTAGTGTCATAACACATCCTCCCACTGTTAGATTTACTTAATCATGTAGATCTTGTATGACAAATATCCATATCCATTTATTCACATTCTAAGCACAGGCGTAATAAAAGCTATACAAACTTTCCTAAAATACAAAGTCTGGTGTGCTGTGTGAAATTTTTACACTCTCTGAAGAATTCAGCTGGAAAGAGTTAAAAGATCACCTTTTAGAAAACATTTGTTTTACCTCTAGTATAAAGACTTCTATGAGCGTAAAAGACCAGAATTTCCTGTACATTTAGACTTGATGAATACTTGAAAGATCGTGTTCTTGCTTGCCTGCTTTGAAAATACTTCTGTCACACACAGTAGTTGTTTGATTACTCATTCAGGGCAATTTTCTTTTTAAGATAACAGACTAGGGGTGTAATTATCATAATTAATGATTATCATCATTTCTTCCTTCATCTCGCATAGTTGTTATGTCAAAGATCATGTCAAAGCTGCTTGGTGAAGATGATACCATTTTGTTAGCACAAATTAGCATGTGTGGATATGTACACCTCCCATCTTTCCTTGCCCTGTGAGTGACAGCTGTTAAAACGCCTTCAACGTGGTGGTGAGAATTGGTGCGGACGTGGCAGCGAGCTGTGGAATTCGCCGCTGCTGCCTGCTGATGGCTCTCCAAGGGCTTGGGTGTCACTTCAGTGACGGACTAAGAGCCATTAATTTTAGCCTCTGCAGTGTCTGTCGTAACAAGATCCTGCACCCCCTCCCCTCCTCAATGCAAGGCTCCTACATATACATTTATTTTCAGAGGGTGTCCCCCTCGTCAGGATATGATGGATGTTGACTAATCAGATTGCGTGCAAGTGTATGTCTACAGTCAAACCCCGCTACATGGGTTGAGTGGCTGGTGTAAATCTCCACAAGGGCGATTTGTTGGGGTCTTGTCTTTGGTACGGATCTTAGAGATATGATACTCTGTGCTGTTGCTGCCTGAGTGAGTCTATCTTAAGACTCCACATGGAGGTCTGGCATTCAACTAAGTCTCTGTGGGTTTAGGGGCAGGCAGCAGGCGGGCTGCCAGTGGCCGACAGAAACCCTGCAAGATACCCTCACCATGTCCCTCTCATCTATTCTTGCCTCTGGATGGCGAAGACCCACGCACATCTCTAGATAAACAGTCGTCTTACTTGGCTCTGACGTTGGTGCAGTAATTATGCTTGTCTTGTCATTAATTTGCTGAGCTTGAATTTTCATTGGTGATCGCTGTTGTTATGATATCGGCAGTTCCAGTGTATTTTACATCAGATGTAGCTAAATGTGTTTGTATATGCATTTTATGTGCTTTGCTGAATGAACATGCCCACAAACACATATAGGTTCATTTTACAAGGTGCCTCAATACAAGCAGTACATAAATACCTCGCCATACCTGCTTTCTTGTCCTTGCTTCTCTAAAAAACATCCCCTGTGACAGGCTGCTTCTCCCTACGACTGGGTGCTAGGAGCTGGGTGCTGAGTGGGTTGGGGGCTAAGAAGGACTGCTACTCACAGGCTCCGTGGGGGTAGATCCTGGCAGCTCCTGGGGCACACCAGATGGTTGAGGGGCAAGATGGGGCTTCCTGGCCTAGCTGTCATTGACCTGCAGTGGGGGAGAAGAAGAAAAGGACTACTTTAAAAGCACACAGAGACTTCATATTTTCCCCTCTGTCCCTCCTGTCTATAAAGATATGTACATCAAAAACTGAACACGATATTGAGCCGCTAATTGAAAGAGGTTGATTTGTGATAGTGCTTGCTCTAACATGACACATAAGTACTGGTATGATAATAGCTGCAATTACAGTGTTTCACACTTTCACTTCAAGTCTCAAATTTCATAAACAATACACAAACAATGTGGCGATGCTGTTCCAGGCCAAGGCCTTCTTTTCATCTCCTATCTATGTTACTAAACCTCACTCTCCCCAAGCTCTGCTGTGAAATGCAGTATTAAATGTTAGATGGAGGGGGCAAGAAAGAATGGAGACGAGAGAGATGAAGGAGGGGGTAGGTGGTGTTGTTTAAGTGAAGAGCATGGCGTGTCCTGGAGGATCTAATAAGAAGGTTGGAGCCTGATAAGGATAAGCTGTCCCTCTGGCTCTGGGGAACCTTGTTTTCACTCCCCTCCTCCTCTTCCCTTTTCTTTCTCTTCCACTCTTTAAGATGTACTTCTTTAAAAACAAGGGAAAGCGAAGAGGTTGACCAAAGAAAAGGTGGACATGTAGAAAAAGAAAAGAAAGAGAAGTAATTATAAGTGAGGGTGAAAAGGCAGATGAGGAGCAGAAGCATTAAATGTGATGACGTGTGAGTGAGATGAGGAGAGTATATAAGAGAACAACGATCACATGAAAATGGTTCAAATAAAGACTCAACTTTGGGACAAAGGAGGATGCAAATACAAAACCAAAATTAAAAGGAAAAGTAAGGAGGACAAACTGTTGCAAGGGAAAGGGTGAAAGGTAGATAAGGTGAAGAGATGAGGATATGGACAGTAACGAGATGAGCAGAGGGAAGAAATGAGAAGAGGAAGAGTGCAAGTTGATAGGACAGAGAGCTTATAAAGGGCCTGAAAGGGACCTGCTGGTGTGTCAGAGCTTTTTAGATCCCACCCCCTCCCCTGGGGAAAAAGGAGAGAAAGGAGAGAGGAGAGACATTGACCTTGCATTATTTATGTTTAGTGCTACTGGCCCAGGCAGACGCTGCTTCCCATTGTGTCTTCATAATGAGGAACCGCTATGAAGCTAAGGAAGAGGAAACACAACAGGGAGGGCAGTCTGTGTGTTGTTAGTAGTGAGTGTGTGTATGCTTTGGAGGTAGGAGGTCATAATGGTGCGGTGTGCAGACAGTTTAGTGAACATGGATCAGTAGCAGAAGACCCCCCCCCCCCCCCCCCCTCCTCCCCTGCGCGTATGTAGTGGGCAGGTAAAGCACACACACACACACACACACACACACACACACACACACACATATTCACATATGGCTGTGAATGACACAGGGCCATATGTGTAAGGTGTGCACAGTGTGGATGAAAGGAAGGGCGAGCAGAGCGGGTCAGCTGTCATTTTCGGAGCTCTAACGTCATTTTCTTATAACAGCTGCAGGCCTACAAAAATGAAGAAAGGATAGTGTGCATCTGTATTATGTTCTATTCTTCTTATCATAGGGCAATCTGTAGCTCATGGAAGGCTTCCTAAAATTATATAACAAAGCCCTAAACACTCAAAATCACCTTGATTAATTACATCATATACATATTCTCTCATTTCACTCCAGCCGCTGTTCAGATCATTTTTAAATAGTCATATTTTCTATGATTTTTGCTCAGTGATATGTCTCTGAGAGATTTTTACATCCATCCCAAACAGTACTGATCAGTTGCTATTCGAACTGCTACCAGAAAGGAGACGCTGCACTTAATTTATATCAAAGTATGGCAATACATATAAAAATAAATACAATGTTTAAAAGTTTGAGGTACCATAAACTAAACTTCATTCATGTCCATAGTGGAGTCATGAATCAAACACACATAGTATGCATTAATTCATACATTAATTAAACATGTATCAATACAGGGTGATCCCATGTAGGACAATAAAAGTAGAGACTAACTAAGTATAACACTGTTTTATACTAAGCCGTCCACATCATGGCTGACATTTTTATATGGTACAAAACTACAACACTCGCACAATTAAAAAAAGAAAAGAGTCCCATCTAAGAAATAACAAATATGATACTTTGGCCCCATTCAAATCCAGCTCCTCCCACTTAGCTTTCACCCCTTGCTACACGTTCGTGTGATAGTACTGTCAGTTTCAAATTTAATTACGTACAACATACACACAGTCCTTACCCTGTCATTACCCTGTCTGGGTCCACCCACTCATCATCGACCCAGATCCACACACCCCTGAGAGCTGAGAGCAACCTGCCTCCTGCTGACTGGTTATGATAGTGGATATTGTCTATGTGTCAGTCTGTGTGTGTGTGTGTGTGTGTGTGTTTCCCTCTCTCTATTTGTCTCTGTGCCTGGGATGTGGAGATTTGTATGGCGTGTTAGTCACACCCTGTGTTATCAGCATCTCTGTGATGAGCATAAGCATAGCCTGAGGGGACTGGGGGTAGTGTCACAGATGGTACAGTGTCAGGGTCCCTGAGTGTGCTTTAGCGGATAGTGAGCAGCTCTTATCCCAAGCCTTGTCACCTTGCTCTGGCACTGCCAAGCCATCGATCCTCAAACAGGGTTAAGGTCCAGTTCGTCTCACCTCACAGCTTATGACCCGCGTCGCACCATCTTTATTTACCAGCCCAACAAATATGGGAATCGATGCTTCCTAGAAACCCTGACCTAATCCTGTTATCCTTTTCCTTCAACAACCTGGAAGGGGCAAGGGGCGGGATCCCAAATGTCGGCAGCCAAGAGAGCTGTGCTGAGCCTGCCCCTATGGTTGTGAAAGCAGGCTTAGAAGAAACACAATAGGTGTGTAATTTCAGGTTTTTGTTAAGCCAAAATCCAATCACATACATGACTGCAAGATCACAGAGAGACACAACAGGAGAAGGGCCCTTGGAGGTGGAGGTGTGTCTACCTCACACAAATAATCGCCACACAACTGAGACGCCATCGATGACAGTCTGCTAACTAACCCTTCTTCAGCAGAGAAATTAGCCTGGCTCCCTGTCCTTGATCTTAGCAGTGTAGGGATGGGCTGACACCTGACCCCTTACCTGGCAGATCACATTGAAAAGCGATGGGGATCTCTGGTCCTTAATGGATATCCATGTAATTTTTAAGATCACATGAGGAAATAGTGCTTCCAGAAGGCTGTGTGGCTTTTCCATATAATATTGTCTTTTCATCTGACTAATTGCAACTATTATGCAAAATCAATTCCAAATGAAAGAGTGTCATTTTAGTTTCACCGTATTCATCCCATAAATGCTTGCGTAAGAACTTAAAATTAATCATATAAAGTCTATTGTCTCCTCCTGAGACTGGCTGGAGCACCACTGAAGATCTGTGATAGTTTGCAGCTTTGTTTTTGCCTCTTGTTTTTGCAGATGATAAATGAAATTAATACATGCGTTTAATATTTGAAATGCTGGGATGAATAATTTATGACTCCACAGCAGATTAAAAGTAAAGCAAAAAATAAAAAGTCAGTAATCACAGTATACAAATTCAGGACAAGCCAAAATGAATTTTTAACTGCTCAGGCCCACTAGTCTCTGTGTTCCAGTTTGTGTGTTGGGAGCTGCTGAATTAATGGCGTGCATCTTGACCCCATTCCACCAAATACAGTGTGAGACTTTCCCTTTGAAGCTGATTTATAGCCCAAACATAAAGCCTAATGCATCTATTCAGGAAGTCTAATGAACGCAATACCTTAATAACAAGTAATGCTAATCCATGCTTGCTCACAACAGACAGACATGATCATTCCCATCATTATAATTATTATTCATGTAAGGCAATTAATGTTGCTGGTACCTCTCTTCTGATGACTTCATTAGCATGGCGTAAAGGCAGCAATGGGCAGATTCAATAAGTCGTTAGCAGAGGTTTACCAACTCAGATATATGTATTTTTGATGAAGGTGATGCCTCCCATAATTACACAGTGTTTTCACCCTGATAAACTGAATAACTCAGGAACAAGACAGATTTTTTTATAAGACACAGGGAATTGTGTGCAGCGTTATGTTCCTACCAGAAGATAAAATTAAACATTTAATCAATCCCTGTCAATATACCCTTGAATAACCAATGAGCAATAATCTATAATACTACACTATAAAACAATAAAACATTCTGAGTAAGGTTAAATAAACACAGCATCTATTACAGCTTTAATTTATTTTTATAAACACCTAAAACTGGGAAAATGTAGAAAGTGTTTATACTCCTGCCATCATCCATTTAACAGAACAGCGTGCTGTTGAACTGAATATGTATCCATAAAATGGTGAAACCAATCAAGTGCATTTTGAGTAACGTAGGCTGACTGACTAAATCCCCTGAAATTCACCCAGTGTCATTCGTGGCACTGGGTGAAGTCTTGCAGTCAAAATAAGATGTGAACTAAAGGCAAAATAAACAACCCGACCAACATGTTTTCACTTAGGATACATATTTGTGGCCATTTATGCTGATTTTTGGCACATGGAAACCTCTGTGAAATTGAAACTTTGAGAAAAAAAAAAAGTAGCACTCTCAGGCGTATGAGAAATAAAACACGAGAGCTTCCACTATTGTAATGCCCTAAACAAAAAAAAAAAAAAAAAAAAAGCGAAAAGGAAAAGAAAAGATAAAATGTAATCCCATAAACAGTGTATTATTTAATAATATATAATAGATTTCCCGAGCTAATGGACAAATGAGACCTATATGATTCCTACAAGACCTGTTTTTGAGTTGTCGCTGTTCATGCTGACAAAAACAATTTTGAGATGGCTCCTGCTTTAAAAGTCACACACTGTGTGTGGAATATGTATTATATGAAAAATGTGATGATGATGTATATTCAGAAAGGATATCCCAGGTGCAGACTGAACTGTAAAAAAAATTAAAGCTTTATGTTGAAAGGGTAATGGATAATATGTGCCATTAGGGGTTGCACGAATGGTGGCAATTACCGCACTGCACAGTATAGAGAATATCTTTGCATCGCCTGCTCATCACAGCGAAGGGAAGTCTCTCATCCTCGGGCCAACACTCATAAGAGATCTGTAGATGAGATCGAAGGATAGTTCACGATGAAGGGATTGGGTGTTGTGTAATTGTAAATGAGTACTCTTTATGCTGCCAGGCATGCTCTTTCTAGCCGCCTGTCTCTCAGCATCAGCAGCTAGTTGAAATTTTCTTTTTTTCTTATGATTTCCGAGGCCAGTAGCGAGCCTAATTCCACCAAATGGTGAGCAAAAGAAAACGCCACCCACTAAAGATATTTCCATCCAGAGAAATGAAATATTAAACATGTTCATTATACCCTCAATTTGCAGTTATTTCTCATTGCACACGGCCATTTTCCCATTTTCCCTGTTCTCTTATTGGCACTGCGCTCAGGGCCTTGAGAGAAATCTCTCTTTTATTATTTAAATCCATGCATGGGGGCTGAGCCAGGCGAATCATCTCACGTCTGCTAGCCCACTCCCTAATTCTGATTGGCAGCTTGATACACACTCAGCGGATGGAGAGGGCGATAATGCCTGTGACAAAGAAAAAATATCTCCTCCCTGTTATGTTTTTATTGGTAATGGGGAATATGGAGTTCACACACAATAAAAGTAGCCTTAATAATTGGAAGTGGCAATGGGCTGTGTCCGCGAGACTGTAGGGCTGTCAGCGCAGCGATGTAAATTTCTTTGACATGTTTTTGTCTGGCTAAAACTTTAATGTCGTGGGTGTGACCAATCGAATGCAAATGTTGTTTTCATCCCTCACCAACGTGATGACCTCTGTCATTTCCCCGGGGAAATCTAGCTTTTAAAAGTATTTGATAGCTGTAACTCCACACACACACACACACACACATGTGCTCATGCTCGTACACACACAAGGAAGCTGACACACTGTGTGCACAAACAAACACATATCCACACAGGCATGCACAGAACGGGGATCATGCTCTCACACACACGCACACACACACACACACACACAGAGACACACAAATAATATACAGTTAGGTTTCACAACACAAGCATCTCATGTGCTCGCCAACTTCCTCACCCACTCAGTGATGCTCGGCTAACACATTCAACATGTGACTCTACTGTAAGCATCCCTATACTCAGACAGTTGAAAGCACTCATTTCATTGCAAGTGTACGAGTTTTCGAACACAGGAGGTGGACACAGCAGTTTCTCTGTCAGCCTGTCATAACCTCTGACAGGATAAAGAGCCCACATAACTAGCCGAGGCTCTGCTATTTACGGGCATCCAAAACCATAACACGGGCACACACACACAACACAGGGTTCTGGATACATATTACGCACGTGTGCGCTTGTGTATGTGCGTGTCGTGTGGATAATTCTGCATGCGAAGGCCGGCTTTAATATTGGTCTGGAATAACAGGCTCTTTTGTACATTGTGAGTCAGTCAGCATCTGAGACCAATAAAATAGTGGCCCTTGGGTCACTGCTCGAAGGATGAAGGAAGAAGATATAATCATACACAGAGGACACAACACCTTTTTTGTGCTTTCTCCGCATATTTGGGTGCAGAGAGAGTGCGAGTCCTTCATAAGTTTAATATTTTCACAGTGTGACCTTTTGTCACTAATAGAGTGGCTCGCCAAAAAGCGTATATTGTATCTTTAGGGGGTGCAGCCATATTAGTGCAGCAATTGGCTATAGAAGGAGGAGGAAGACTAGCTGCACATAAGACACATGGTGTTAAGGCGGACACAGACAGGAAACACGTGTGTGCAGGGATGGATGCCTGCATGTGCACGATTGTGTGCTGGTGTGTGAGACTGCATATGCGCTGTGTATGTGTCCATGTGTATGTGACTGTTTTTTTTTTTTGCAATATATCTCATAATGACATTTGGAATGCCTCTGGAAAATGGAGCCTAAGCCAAGGAGGTTCACAGTTAAAAACCACAAACTGGAGTTAAGCCTTAGCATTGCATTGAACCATATGCTAAACCCATGTCATGCCCAACTCCGAAGATCCAGCAGCAGCCACCAACTAAAGCCGTAAGATAAACATTGGAGGGAAAAACAATTTGAGGCCTTTTTGGACAATTTGTTTGATAAAGGCAGTAGTTTCTAGTTTGCGCAGATGAGCCGGGCTCACTTTCTTTTTGTGTGTGTGCCATGTTGTCTTAGTGGTGATGATGTCTCATTATCTTCTATTAGGCCGGTGTGCAGATGTGCTCCTGACTGATGTTTTGCAGGTTGCAGTATCTTTCACAGCTTTCCATCAAATGATGTAATGGAACTATAACTCCCTCCACCCCTCAGTCTCACAGGCGGCGTGATTGGTCAGCAGGGACTGTAGCGTGTGCTACTAACACCTGTTGTGAGCGACTCCAGCAGTCTGAGACAAGCACTTTATCCCCTGTCTCCCCAGCAATCATTACAGCCAGCTTACTGGGTTATTATAGCGCAACCTTAGCACGTTTACACTGACTGCCAGATATCTTTGTGGGTGTATACTTCTTGATGTTATTTTCTTCAACCTATTTCATACCCGAGGTTGCAAAGACAACTTCTCTTTATTTAGGGCAGGTAATAATTAGAGCAGACGGGTTGTTTGATTTCCACCTTGATAACACCTTCAGAATGTTGTCAGAGAGTGTAAACACATACCCGCTCTTAGTTTGGCTCCTTTCATTTGAATCATTTGTTCTTGTCTCTTTTTGAAAAACAGGTTGTTGTGGTGTTTGTATGTGTTTGCACCTGTGTGAGTGTGTGTGTGTGTGTGTGTCTGCTTGGTAGTGTCAGTGCTTGTCTGACGTTGTGTGTTGTGTTTTTTATTTATTTATTTGTCGACTGTGTGTATGTCAGTGTTCCTCTGTGGTCGTGTGGTTTCTACACAAGTAGGTGTGTGTGCCTGTGCGTGTGCGCGCGCTGCACAGAGGTTAGGTTTTTTGATCTTAGTGGGGAGACGTGAGTTGCCCTGGGCTGTGAGGCTCATTAGGTATGTACTCCTCTGAATGCGAAAGTATTTGTTAAACCACATGACAAGAATACCTCTCTGCTGCAACAGATGTGCCGTAATTAGAGAGGGCTTAAGTTGTCTTAGTGCTGTGTGGAAAGTCATCACCAGCTGATAAGTTTACAACAATGGCCTACCCCTCCCTCATGCACACACACACACACACACACACACACACACACACACACACACACACACACACACACACACACACACACACACACACACACACACACAGACACACACATACAGGCATACACACATTATGTGCAAAGCTAATCAGACAGGCAAAAGCCAAACAGATAAACACACATTTGACAAAGGAATGACAAATAACACTGAATACACACACACACACGCACACATACACACACACACACAAAAGTTTGCATTGATGTAAAACTACATAAAAAACAAACAAAGCAAACAATGCGAATATGGAACAAACACCTTCATTTACACAACATACCTACACACACAGGCACTTGTCCACCTTAGAATACTTAGAATAATAACTAACAGGTTAAACACACAGTAAATCGTGATTATTTTTTCACTGTAAGTTATTTCCTGGGAGAAAATAATGAAAATATCAATATCATCTGATAGAGACATTGGTTTTTAAATGCAATGTATACTCACTGATATTTATATACTGACAATAGTAACTGTAAGCCGTTTTATGGCTGAAGTAATATGTTAACCCAATGTTGAGGTCTTTGGCCGTGGGGATAAAGAGGGCAACTGATCAGAGCTATTATCCTTTCTGCAGTGAATCAGAAAGATAATGGCCTATCTGTCAGCATGGGGCCTCCATAAAGCCATTAACACCTTTTGTTGTTCTCCTCCTGTTCTCCAAACGTGCTGGGCAGTTCAAAAAGGCAAACGAGGCAATCTGTTAGCTTCGCTTAGACCCTTCGTTCCCCCTGCTCCCAGTGCCCGCACGCACACTGACAAGCAGACACACAGCTATGTAGGAACATAAATGATTTGTTCAGGGCTACTTTCATCTATTCTGATCCAGCTGAAATGCATTTGGGATGTATTCCAGGTCATTCCTGGCAGTGCTTTGCAAATTCATCTGAAGTGACAAATTGCAATGCTATTCCTCTCATTCACCTATTCATAGCCATGTCATTTTATGGGAAACTTGTGGCCACTTCTACAAAATTGCAAAACTAGAGAAAGTATGAAATTAAAAAAAATGTTGCACTTGTGTAGCACTAGCAGGTTTTACTAAGGTGTTATGATATGTTCATAGTACAAACTTGATAAGATTTGCCATTAGTACCGGGCATTTATTTGTTTTTGCCCACACTGTGAACAATATCTAACTACAATGCACTTGAGCACCTAATGTAAACATGTAGTCAAAGCACCTTAAATCCTACGATGCACAGCGTGTGCCAAAACTGACCAGAGAAAATTATTTATATTTTAAGTCCCAGTCCTCTGCCATTGTTGTTGTGTGCTTACATCATCTGTTACTCCACTACCGTATGTAAATTTGGATTCCTGTCCCGGGGACCTCTTGCAAGCACTGTGCAATGCTTTATGGCACCCCATCTCATGCTACTATAGCCAACTACAGCCAGCTCGGCTCAAAATGATAAAGAGATTAGACTTTATATACAACACGGCCAAAGACAGTGCCAATCTTGTCCAGTGTAATGGGATCTGAAGTACACAAATATAAAATAAAACTTGTTTGGTTACTACAGTAATAACCTATAATATATATATATATATATATATATATATATATATATATATATATATATATATATATATATATATATATATATATATATATATATATATATATATATATATATATATATAACATATGTTGGTAAAATGAAAACAAATGGAAGTGCACTATAGGCAATTATATTTACCCCCATATACCCAGTTAGAATATAATGTGAAACATGATCGCGTAAAATGTCTACCAGAGAATGAATATGATTCAGTTTTCAGCAATAGCAAACAAGTGTGCCCTCGTCTCTTTCTAAAAGAAAAAAAAAACTAATACAAAAACTAAAATATTACTGGCTGGATTTGATGACATAACACTGCTTTAAACATGTTAGAATCATTATTAATAATCAAACATTATTACCTGCCTGAAAAAAAATCTTTCTTGACCCATGCGATGCATTAAATGATGTAGAATATGAAGCAGATCAACACACTCATTAAAATTACATCAGCTTTCATTGTTAATAAACTGCACCCAGTTTAGTATCTGAACTCTCTTACTACTCAGCGCTGTTTGAACCAAACTTCTGAGAAACAGTATATTATCCTGGGCTGAACTAAGATACATTCACATGGATGTACATACAAAGACAACCACACACACACACACACACACACACACACACACACACGCTTTACTGACATTAGAAGTATTTATTGTCCTTTGAAGTTCTCAAGTAGTCAAATTAGCACTGATGAAAGAGTTAGCATCAGGCATCTCTGGGATCTGGCCAGGAGCCAGGGCTGTGGACAATCTTTATCTTTCTCTCCACTCCGTTCCACTTCTACATTTTCTTCTTTCCTTCTCTCTTCTGCACCAGCATCTCTCCTCCTCCTCTGACAGCAGGAGCCCCTAGTGGCTCCCTCTGTTGCTTCCCTTCTCTCTCTTTCCTCCCTCTCTTTCTCCCTTTTCTGTCTGTGTTGCCTTTGGCAAATTGGCAAATTGTGTTTTACTAACGCGGGTACATGTGTTAAGTGGGGATCAATTGTTTGTTTAACAGGGTGCCTCTATTAGACTGGGAGGGTGTAATTAGTGGTGAGGCCTTTCCTTAATACAGGCTACATCAGTGAAGGGAGGGAGGAGTGCAGGCTGTCCAATCAATGCCAAATCTCAAGGAAGGATCGGCTGCAGTTTGGTTTAGGGAAATTAAATTTATGATAAACCTGACTGCATGGGTGAAGGCTCAGTGTTCAGTGAAGTTGTCCTCAGTGTCTTACTGTGCATCCTTGGTTGCTAGCCTGAAGCCAAAATCAAGTACCATTAATGGACCTGCACGGGGCCCAGATAAAAGCATCATAATATCTGGTTATTCCCAATGCCATTTTACTTGTTGGTTTTGTTCAGATCAAAGGAACTCTTTGAAACACCTCATACTTCTGTGGGCGAGGGTCCCTACATTTGGCAGCTAAGCAGATGAGGCAGCCATGCCAAGAAATTGCAGAGAACAGAGAAACAAAGGAAATTCTGCCCATACTCTCTCACAAACTCCCACAACAATCACACACATATGGAAACATTCACAACACACGTACACATGAGGACTCTTAAAGAAACACTTCTTGCTAAACATTTTGAAAGTCAAAGAGGTATCAAAGGCAACGATACCTGTTTGGAGACTCAACCTTCTTCAGAAACAAATGGCTTTTACTGACACGTGTCTGCTTTTCACATAGTAAAGAGAGTAATATGGTTTACGTGTGCAAACATTAGATAGATGTGCATACTACATGATGTTTGTGTGTGTGTGTGTGTGTGTGTGTGTGCATGTCCAGTTGCCTCAGGATGGACTGCAGCCTACTGGTGGCTCTGCTACACAGCATGTCAGTTACCCTGTGGCATGAATGTTAGCATAATTCATAGATACTGGATGATTTTAATTGGAATACATCAAATAATACTGCATACTAATGTTTGCACAAGAACTTATTTAGTCGCTTATATACTGGGTACTTTATTTTCAAGCTGTGTGTCACGACATGTAATCCACTAAGAAAGTGAACCATCGGTTACAGAATATGTTGTGATACTTCTGGCTAATTAAGGATACCCAGGCTGGCTTTTTATTTTGCAATAGAGGTTGAAGAGACATGATTGCTGATCATCTATCCAATTCAAATGCTAGCACTGCAAGTCATTAACTGTGTCTTTTCTCTCTTCCGTAGTTGTTTCTCCCTCTCGCCCTGGAGCTGTATATCTCCAGAGTGCAGTTACTGGTCCAACCAACCTGGCCACTGTTTTTGCAGCTTGTTGTTGTTGTTTCTTGTTGCCTGCTGTTCTTTTCTCTCCTCTTTGCACTCACCCCAACTGGTCAAGGCGGATGGCCGCCCACCCGGAGACTGGTTCTGCTGGAGGTTTCTTCCTCTAAAGGGAGTTTTTCCTCTCCACTGTCGCCTAGTGCTGCTCAACTGGGGTTGTTGGATTTTCTATATAATTCTCTATATAGTAATTTTTATAAGGTCTTAAATCTTAAACACTGTAAAGTGTGTTTTGATGACTTGTGTTGTGATTTGGTTCTATATAAATAAAATCAAATTGAATTGAATTGAAATTGCAAACAATAGGCTGGTAGTGCAAAACGTATTTTGGAGTAACTAAATTAGATACATATTCCCCTGTCTATCGCTCTAAAAAAAGGTTTTCATGAGCTAGGCACTCGGGCTAATTGTATACTCCAAACAAAATTGTATTTGGCATGTTCTCAGACTGCTGTCAAACATGGTGCTGCAGGCAAATACAAGTATACTCACTGCGACTTCGGTTATCTTCATTAAATGGCATCTATGTCAGATCAAAGCGCTCGTGAGTCACAGCAAGAGCAGATACGACTCAAAAGTTCCCTTTAAAACAAGAAGTAAACACAGATATCCTTAAACTAGTACGGTGATGTGAAAATAAAGCAAGGGAGTGCGCAAAGCACAGCCTGTGATCCTGTTGCCTGGTTGCAAGCAGAGGTGTATGTGGGGAAGTGAATGACTCAAAAAGGTTGATAGCCAACACAGGACTGTGCAGGTGACATGAATGTTGGGTCTTTTTCTTGTGGTTGTCATCATTACACTTGTGTAGTTAAAGTATTAAATGTAAATGTAATCTTGGTCCAGTAATGAGCTGAACTCATTGACTACTTGCATATCTTCTCCAAGATGGCCGCGCAACATACAATCTGTGGATGCTAGAGGCTCACTGGATACTTCAGCAGGGTGTATTCTGAGTGTGTATGCTATGCTAACTGGCAGCTGCAGTGTGGTGGCAGACATGGTGCTGAGTGACTGACAGTCTCAGAAGCTGCATGCCAGCTGATCCTGCCTTCTACCAACACCAGTCTGGCAGTGGCACCAATTGTTGTCACCCTCAATTTCACACACCAGCTAAATGACTGCAACTCAGCCAACTTGCCTCTGACACCCACCATCTCACATACTACTCGTTATGCGAACATACTGAAGAAACAGAGGCAGTGCATGGATGATTTACATGTATCACATGACACAAGCAGTTGCTCGTTCAAATCTCACTCCATGTTTCTTACAATGTCAGTACACAGTTGTGTACATACGGGGATAACCCTGTACCTGCACACACTCACTGTCCCTCTCCGTCTATCTAAATTTGAATACAGTCTATTGAATACCGAAAATGCAAAAATATAACAATTTGTATAAATAAATAAATAAGTGAGGATAAATTGTTCAAACAACTATTTATTGGAAAGGGAACAAAGGGGGAAAGTGAGCATTTCTATAGGAAGCATGAAACTACTTTTACTTTCATCACATTACCAATCTAAACAGCCCTGCCATTCTCCAACTAAGCAATGAGTGGCCAAGTGACACTTGAGTGGGGCCGCCCCTTTTCATCTATTGTTGTGGCTTTTGAAGTTCCTTTTCAGGTCATTAAGCTCCATTTCCCATTCTCAGAGAGCTTGTGTGGCGGCCGTTTGAGTGCAACAATGGACCCTAATGACTTAATGCTTCTGTTTTCATTCTCTACCTCTTACCCATCCCGCCTCCCCTTCCACCTCTTTACCCACTTCTCTGTTCCCCCCCACAATCATCCCCTGCACCTTTTAAATGGTGGCTTGCACCCCTCATTTAGCTGCCCACTTTTTTTTATGGGGCATTGTAATGAGCTGCAGCTGTGAGGTAAAATCTGAGTGTAATGTTAACCCAGGCAGAGAAGAGTGACCCAGTGGAGCAGAGGTCAACACATTGTGTTAGTGCCAGGCCTAGGGTCTATTAGAGGCCATAAAGGTTATGTTTTAAAGCTACAACATGGTGCACGAACACCCTCCCATCCCTTCACACACACACACACACACTCATCCCTTGAGATAGAATACTGTCAGATCCACCCTGATGAGCTTAGTGAATAGGTTTATCACTGTTTTGTCATAAAGTGCTACTTAATTGGTGTGTGATAAACTGTGGTGGGGTGGAGTGGCTATTAGTCATTAGTGATAGTTGGTGGAGTCAAATACATGTCCTGATGTGTTCTGATGCAGCAAAACAAGTTCAGACAAAAACTCCTGTCATTACAACCTTGTTTGTGGACACTGTGGTGAAGAGCCCGTCGTGGATAATCATATATTCACACAAGATGCTCATAAGCACAAAATGTGACTGAATGAAAAATATACAAAGGCAAAAAAGGAAAAGACAGACACACACAGGTGCATAGTCATAACAGAGTGAAGAATATCTCTACTCATGACATCAAATAGGTGCCTCACCATGGCCTTTCTCCACAATGGTGGTCAGGGCACAGACAGTTTATCCTCTTCCCAATACCAGTGGCAGTCAAAGCAGTAACCTGAGCTAAAAAAACAAAAGGCACAAAGCCAATCACCAAAATCAAACTGACCCCTGTCACTCTCTCTCTCTGCAACTTGCGTAATCTTAATTGAATCAGCCTTACAGAAAGATGTTGACACTGAGAGATTGCACAAACCTGGGAGGCCTTGGCAGGGCAGGGGAAGGGCTGAGGAAAAAAAAAAAAGTTGCCTCACCTATTCATTAATGTGTCCCTCTATGTTCCACTCCCCCATTTCTCACTGTCTCAGAGAGATAATGCTCCCCCTCCCACCCCACGACAGCTAATTTGCTCACTCACTGTGGTCCACTGAGGAGGCCTTCAATTTTTCAACCATGTTCCGCTTACACAACCAGAAAACGCACTGCCCACGCATCTCCTGCTATCGAAAGAGCAACACTGTGCACTATATCAAGCTGAAAACACTTAAACTAAGTTAGATGTCACCCAAAACCAATACGCCAAAATAATAAGGGTAAAGTCTGCGCTTTTGTCACGCGTTTGTTTTCGCAAGAAGGATTGATTGACTTACTCATTCCCATGGGAACCATCCATCATGGCGCTCTCCATTGTGTCTTTATTGGCAGCATATCGTAACATGTCTAACCTTTCAAAGTCACTAATAATCACTTCTACTCTAAGAAGAATAGTGGAACAATTGATGTAATGCTTGTATCCCCATTCATTTAATTGCTCATTCGTATAGCTGACTATTATTTACTTTTTTTCTCATTTTTGGTGTATGCTACATTATGTTGTTTAAAATCATGTTGGCAGCGAGTATTCAATGTTTACTCTACAAATTTGGACAATATCCTGATCTGACTCCCCAGACATTGTGTGGAGTTCATATGTGAAAATGGCTTAACAATGTCAACAAACTGTTTATGTTGTGTTGCACATTTTCTTGCCTTTTGTATAAAATACTGTGCGCACTGGAAATGAGTATTTCTGTGTACAAAGACGTACCCTGTTCTTTTAAAACTGTAATTTTCAACTTAAAAAAAATTAATCTCAACATTTTGCAAATCACTTGACAAAAACTGTATGTTGGATCTGTGATCTGAAGCTTATCGCATCTGCCTCCAACACTGCTAGGTTTCTGGATTTTAAGAAATGAGATGGGATAGTAAACATGCCAACAAATGGCAACAACAAGGTTATCCATGCTAGTGGAAATATCTACTAATGTGATGAGAAGTGACAGACTTAGGAAACACCCTAGTCCTGGCTTGGCAAGATCTGCATATGAATGGCAGGCTGCTCCATGCAGGTGGCATGCGATAAGAGCCCTAATCTAGATGAAAGACCCCAGTGCAGGCCTCCCTTATTAGCTGTGATGAAGCAAGGGTGCGGGTAGAATGCTAATACCCGGATCTCTCCTTTCACATCCAGCCTGTTTTCCAAGGCTGACTCCCAGTTTTGCTCTAAGCACACCATTGTAAACAAGGCCAGGGCACATTGCCGGCTGGATCACATCAAAAAAATGAGATGGCCAGCTTGGGCTCTGCTGCAGGAAGAAAGGCTAGCAAATGTAAGGCCAGTGTAGTGTGTGCCATCTGATTTGATCAGGCCTGTCTCCACCACCATGTAGCGTCCATGTTCATGCATGTCATGCATTATGCATGTGCATTATTCATACAATTATTGATAACACTTTACGCATTGGTGATTATTCATTTATTAATTATTGCAGTCTCTGATGTGTTAGCGTTAAGGATATTGTTATTAACGTCAAGCCATTTGAAGATTGTCTGTGTTCCCGGTGGCCCAAGTCTCCTTGGTTATTTCAAAGTGCAAAGAGAGAATGGCCGAGTGGGATTTTGGACAAGGTTGGAGTGGAGAGGGAAGGAGTTAAGAGGATAGGGGATGGGCAAAATGTTTGCCAAAATTGTTTTGAGGGATTGTAGTCCCAGCACTGTAGAGATAGGAGCTGAGTAGGAGTACAACTTTAGAGCTGAGCTATAGTGTAGGATGTTAGAAGGGCATACCCTGGAGCACCACTGATGCCAGGCAGAGTGTCTGATAGCGAGGCTGGCTTAGGCTCCACCCAACTCCCCACTTCCCCTCACCCTCACCTTCACCCACCACTCACACACACACATATATATATATATATATATATATATATATACACACACCCCTCTCTGCCCTGAATCTCTACAATCGTTTTGATAGATCTCATTCAAGAACATGGAGGAAAGGTCAATGCATCAATGGGGTTCTAAATAATTAATTCTGCATGTGTACATAGTCTTAATTACAGTTAATTATTTATAGACTCTGCACAAATGGAATAGCATCTTCTAATAACTAAGGAGTCATTTTTGACTGATTTTTTAGAGGAGCATGTAATGAGAGCAGGATCTAAATAGTTCTTTAAAAATAATATTTAATATCATATTTTTAAAAGAACACAACAGTACAGTTTATTACATTAGTAAATACATGGCTCCACATACACGTGTTGCATCATCTGTAGTTAAAATATTTAGAAATAGAAATCACTGAAGCAGTCGGCCCACACTTTGGATGCATGTCAGCCATCAGCCAGCTACCCAACTAAAGTGGATCTCTAAGAGTAATGCTAGCCACCCCAACCCCACCCCCTACACACTTCCAAGATAAGCACAACTTAGCAATGCTGTAGAAGTGTCCATAACCTCTGATTACTGGAACCGTTTTCCCAGTAATAGACATGTCATGCTACACAAAGGGTAACTCTCATTTTGCATTACAGTGTAACCTATGTTCCAGTTGGTAAGTAAAAAAAAGAAAGGCTCAGAGGAATCCACAACCTCATTTGTTCTTCCAAACTAAATTGTGATGAATTTGGACAGAGGGATATATACTAATGTCGTTAAGCATGATCATTGGCTTAGTGAACAAGCCGATCTGTGCATAGGGTAAAGGGAGTGAGACAGAGAGACAGAAAATCACCCACATTCCAGTGTCAGTGTCAGATTGCTGGGGTATTTCTTGAGTTTGATCCCATTGAAGAAAAGGTAAATCTAGTCCAGTTTGAAAGCAAGACTGTGTTGCCTGTGTAATGCATGAAAGCTGCTGACCTCTAAGTCAACTATTTAGTGAATCAACATTATCATTCCAAGCTCCTTTGCCCCAGCTGAAACATTAGCCCCTCTCAGGGCTGAGGCTTTCTGGGATGTTTCCAGTCTAGCCGCCAGCGGGGCTCGTCCAGGGACTGCTGGAGCCAACACAGCGATCCAGTTACCCTTCTGTGTGTTGCATTACAAAAAGAGCACATTTGGTTCCGCTAATCAGCTGTAATGCTATTGCCATCGATAAAGTGTGTGAAACATCATTCTTGAGAGATATTCCTCAAGTCATTTAGCCTGGTAATTGACTTTTAAAGCAGTCTGAACCATGGAGTGATGCTCCAGACCAGGTGGGCTAGATAGAAATACATATGTTGTTTCTTTGTGTGTGTTGATGTGATGGTTTAAAAGATCAAGAGACATTGTTGATGTGAGATGGAGACAGATATCTTCCAGCTCGCCAAACACACAAGCATCTCCGCTCGTCCACTGGTTTGCCGCGTGTGCTAATTTAAAACAGATAATGCAAAAAGCTTCTCTTCTGAACTGAGGAGGCAACATATTGATTTTGTCTTAGATTAGGTCTCTGAAACCTCATTTACTTCCGTTGTCATCACTGTGGAACATCAGTGTCTGACAAGCTGCCCCCTCCCCCAGAGCTATCCTGGCGGCCATCTTGGAAACTGTTGAGGGATGCTAATGTGTGTGAACATTAGTGGCGTCCTCTTCCAGTAACACTGTTGACAGAGCGCTTGCATGATAAGACGTATGAGGTCAGAAAATGTTGCTGCTGACTAACCATTGTGCTGTCTAAATAAAGCCCCATGTTTAAGCACTGATCTGCTCTTATTAGGTTACAATGCAAACACAGAGGAACGTCCCAGGTGGACATGCCATCTTGGCATGTGGGTCACAGTGAAACACGGCACTCCCATGCCCAGAGCTCTTTTGGTATTTGATGAACTATGGATGATGCTGTCCAAATTTCCTTACTTCGTAATCTTTGGTGATGGATTAGTGAATAGACTATTCAATTATGAGCCCGTGAAATGATAGGTATCAATTAAATTTAATTTTCTCTGGGGCATGTACAAATCAAGAATGAACAAGTTACAAAGATTAACAAAGAATACATGCTGTTTTTTTTTTTTTTATCTAAGCAAGACTGGTATAAGCTTGCTTGGCTCACAGCACCACCCTGCTTTCATCAGCAAACAAAGCCTGATTGACAACAAAAAAGCATGCAAAGCAAACCTGCTCACTGACTCTGACTCACATTTATAGCACCTCACAGTACACGGCCTTCTTAAAGGAAACCTGCACAACTACACTTCTCTCAGCCAGAGGGCAGAGATTTCTATGTATGCACAAATGGTGTTCGGGTTTTTTTTTTTTTTTTCATTAAACTGAGTGAAATTGTGCACAAAGATGAGATTCTATGTAATTAAACTAATTAAAGAACATCATTAATAAAATATCAGTACAGCCAGCTGTTTACAGTGTGTGGTGGGGCCTGGGGATGTGAGGAGACGGGAGGAAGACAGACAGTGTGTTTTTAATATGTGCTTTTAAGGGTTCCCTGTGGTGAAGGTCTTCTCTAGGGACAGGGGCCCCTTTGTGCAGTCCCTATGGAGAAAACAACAGCAAAATACAATATACAGAAACATTAAAATACATATTTGCATCTCTCTGTCCTAAGAAGTTTGGATAGTTTATGTGGGTACAATGTTGATAAGATAATGATATATGAAATAAAATGATGATGATGATGATGATGATTATTTAAATGCATTACTAGATTTAAGTGGTTTTAGTGGACTCATTTTTGTCAACATGTAATAATTTCAATTCCATTTCTAAAAGAAAGAATATTACAGAAAACCTTGAGGATTTACACCACTTCTTCTATTTCAGTCTAACATATCAGTATAAGTCACATAACCATAACTTGAATTTTAGTTTTAGTAACAATATGTAGTTTTAGGCAGATAAAAGCTTTATAGCCATAACTCAAAACACTGCACGCACCGCAACGGTTTTTTCTACACAGCACACACCATGCTGCTAAAGGAGCAATGCACCTAGAGGAACAGTGCCCAATTAATAATGCATTTGTGCCTGACTGTCTGGCCCCAAGGACAAGGCTGCTGAAAAATAGAGGTCATATGTCCTCCTCAACTGGTCAGTCATCTTACCCACCTCCATAAACTGTGAAATGGCACACTTGTGGATGCTCTGCAAACATTACCTGTGCTCAGAGAAATGTACCATACACCTTTACATATGAAGATGGAATGGTTGCATTTGGTCATGTATGTTTGCGTTTGTGCACTAAATAATTGTCAAAACTTTTGTTTAACCCACTCGTACACATATAAGCGTGCACACACACACACACACACACACACAGACACTGTGAGGGAGCGTGTAACTGTGCGCTTGCGTGCGTCTATGTGACGGATGGTCGCGGAGGTGACCTCTCTTAAGAGCAGTCACTGGTGAGGGCCTGTCTGTGACCCTTGGCCACTTAGGCACATTAATCACAGCCCTCTCCTTCTTGCTTTTATCAGCCTCGCTGAAAGCTACTGTCCAGCCTCCACCCCACTTCCCCCTTCATCACCTCTCTGCTTTAGCCATTCGTAAGGCTCTCATCAGCTTCAGACCACAGGTATCACTCTATCACTACACATTTATCAGGGGCTGCTCTTATCAGCCAGCAGGGCCTGAATATGGAAATGGGATCCCTGCCACTGATAAGAACGGCGCAGATTATCCCTTCATCAGATAGCCACTAAGGAATGGTAACAGGCCGGAACATTCCTCCATTGTTTTGCAGCAGTGCTGATTGAAGAAGAGCTAAGAGGAGGACGTGCAGTACAGAAGTGTGTGTGTGTATGTGGTAATTAGTGCAGCGGTGTGGTTGGAGTAGCACATTTGAGCAATGTGAGTATAGGTGATCATTTTGATCACTTTAGAGCAATGAATAGATGTGTTTAAAGCGTTAAAGCAGGATAGTGCTTTGAAATACGGAAAGGATTCTACCACAAAATGATCACTAAACTACAACTGTTTTATCTTCTTTTATCTTGATGTTTTATCTGTGAGCGTCTCACGGCAGAAAACAGCAGAAATACGGCCTTCACGTTACAAAGCAAACTGTGCGCTTAAGCACGTATGTGTAATTGTTTAATGCAGTGCCGCCATCAAGTTGCACTGCAGAAAAAGCTGAACCTGATCCAACCTTTTCTTCTTACAAGACTGCACCGTTTTAGCAGAGCCCCCCATGGAGCAGGTCCCCGTGGAATAACGCACTTTCTCCACTGAAATGAATGAGAGGAGCTGCATTTTTTCTTTCTCCCACAAAGTGAAGAGTCTGAATGCTGCCTCTCTCTCTCTCACACACACACACACACACACACACACTACTCCTGAATTCTGATCTAGTCAAGCCGTCCAAGCTCCCAACTCAAACAAATCACATTAACTGTACACAGTCATACATGTGCACACAGACAAAATGACACAGGTATTACATGTATAGACACACTCATTCACGCATTGAGCATCCTTGTATAAAGACAGGAGGATAAGCACACACGTGGGCTACACACAAACACACACTTTTCCTTAGGATGTGTTCAAGCTAAAATAGGCCATTCCTAATTAGGACCTCACAACCTGAGCTGTTTCTTCAAAGGCAGCCGCCGCTGCGCTAATCTGAGGCATCGCTTCATTATGAATTCTTCAAAGTCCCACCCAGCTGTCAAGCAAGCTTGTTGAGAGGGCCGTTATTAGTACAGCAGGCACAAAGCCTGGTCTGTTGTTCTGTGTTGCTCCCACCCTCGCACAAACACACACACATACACACACAGACTGGGGTGAACATGTTGACCCGAGATGAGTTTGTCGGCCTCTGATGTGCTCAGGTGTGTTGACTCTTTACAAAGGAGTATTGACACGACTAGGAGGGTTCCTGAGAAATCCCTTGCACTAAGAGAGAGGCCTGCTACAGCTTATCTTATCAGAGGCATTATTAGGTACGATTGGCAAAATTATCAAAAGAACGTTAGCTGACAAAAGAAGCCCTGTCCAATGCAACACATACGCAATCCAGCACACCTCGACTGGGCGATAAGTGATTTATATGAGTGATTTATACGAGAGCCTTAAAATGGCTTTTGGTTTGACTTTGATAAGATACAGAGGCATGCCTGTGTTTAGTTGACACACTCAGCTGAGTGCTACACCCAAGGTCAGAATCAACAGGGGCTACAGGGTGATACATACCCCATGTTAAACACAACTGATGTCTGCCCTATTTATTTATAAAGAGAAAAGGGAAATATTATGTCATACTAGATGTTGGCTATGACACTCGATGTAGGAATAAAGGGAACCAACACTTCACTGAACATTTGTGTCAACTTGTTCTTCATCTTCTGTAATGTTCGTTCAGAAGTGTATCCACGAGGAGGATGAGACAAACCTTACTTTTCATATTATGAAATAAATCAGTGTTTCCTATTATAACTTCTATATAGTAATCATTTCCCACAGTCACAACAGGAATTACATCATATTAAAGACTCAGAACTATAAAAAAATGTACAATTGAATGGAAGGGTTTTAGTCTGTTCTCTTTTAGTAGCGTGACGCATCATCTCAGATGAAGCATTGTAGTAACGGGAAACTGTCTTGATTATGGTCCTCATGACAAGAGTTTGAAATCATATGCTTGCCCATGTAACCTTAAGGCCAACACTGACCAATGAATCATTTTGCTACGGAGACCAGGTCATAATAATAGTATCACAGCCTGTTATGAGTGGGTACGTTCATGTATGCAAACAGCTTTATTTGCTTCTCTGAATAGCTTTAGTAATACATGGCAATGGTTCTCAATCACACTCTAACAGTCTTGTCTGAGAGATCACACACAGATACACACCAATGATATGCATACATCCATAACATCAGGACATGTTTGCTCAAGGACACAGAAAGTCTGGAGATGAATGTAGTGAAAGCAAGTTCTCTGTTGGATCAGAGGAGCCACAGAGAAGCGGGTCCAGACTGATGAAACTCTGTGACTTTTTAAGTGAACATTATCTTATTTCCCTAACCCTGAAATCCAAAATTCAGCCCTGTTGAATGACAAGAGCTGGTGTTGGCACATCTCTGAGCTCTTGTTCCCGTGTCTTTTTTTCTGCTATAAAGATATGATCAAGTCCCCCTGCTTGTTTTACAGAAATATCAGGGACATGAAATCCTTGTTAAGCAGCTCACTGTCACAGCCTGAGTACTTGATTGGCAAGCTTGACAGTGCACACGCTACTCGCAGTCTTTCACACATTTAGCGAGGCCCATATGCTGAACCGAGACAGGCAATAACGCCATGTGACTGCGCCTATGGAGCAACTGTATCGTGCTCAAATCTCCATTTAATCGCCAATCTCAAGTTACCCCACACTTAATAAACAGCAGATTAGTGCATTCTTTGCTATGCCCAACACACATTTCCGCTTCAGAAAGTCCCACGGGGGCAGGTCTCATAGTTGGCATAACCAGCCATGTTAAACGGTCAGTACAAGGCACGTCATCTGCTGCGCATAGTCCTCAGCCCCAAAGATTTGCTGGGTCAGTCCCCAGTCATTGTTGTGGAGGAAACTCAGCTGCTTCTGCCGTCATGCCAACATGACCCCTACTCATTGGAAAAATGATCTCCATAACCTTTTGTCTAGAGTTCGCTGGAGCTGCATTTGGCAATATGTGCATTGTTCTCATGCATAGTGAAATGACAGAGAGAGAGAGAGAGAGAGTGCAAGAGGCGGAGTGTAAATGCATACTGCATGGTTCAAATTAGTGTGCAGTGTGAATGACAATAGGAAGAGATGTCATATTGAAAGGTTACTTGGGTTACTCCGCCGAGTCTGTCTGTCACCTCCATGCCTTCAGGGATCTCTAATCACTTTACCCTATAATTACCTCCCCACAAAAGGCTCTGTTAAAGTTCCTGTAAAATAAACCTGATGCTATTGAGAAAAAGAGAGGCCCTTTCTTTTAATTAGGACCATCCATCTTAACCTTGTCTACCTGAGGTGAAGTGAAGGTAGCCCAGGTCAAGCTCTGAAAATGCTTTTCTCTATTGTCTTCTCCTGCCACTGACAGAGAGTACAATGTGGGCGCTAGCCTGCTCGCCGCGACAAGCCCTTTGTTGCCTCTTCGCTGGCTCCTGGTAGGATTTGCTGCTGAATGGGTTTTTTTTACAGTGACACAATACTTGCAATTCACAATGGCAACCCAACACTGCACGCATCACCGTTGTGTGTGAAACATATGCAGTGGATAACTATAAAACATTAAGTGTAAGCTCGTATCATTTAACAGCTGTTGTTGGTGTGACGTAACAGTCTTGCTCCTGAATGGACAACTTGAGGCTTGTGGGAACAATGTTTTTTTATTGGGTGTTGCTGTAAGTAGTATCCGGGATTACATGTTTTTATACCTAATCCCTTGCTCTGCTGCTTGATACACCTTTGTGTATACGCCCTGTGTGTGTGTGTGTGTTTAGTATTTGTGCGCCAGTGTGCTTCTCATAGCATGTGTTATCACCTATGTGTGTTTAGTCAAGCAGCAGACAGGGCAATGCTGCGTCTCTTCTCCAAAAACTCTTAGGTGAGGAGTGGGGCGTAATGATCAAAAGTAGTGTTTGTTTTTTTCTTCCCCACCCCGAGAGGGGGGAACGCGATGTCCCTACAGAGCGCAGACGGGCAAACTGCCTCACACTGATCAGCTCTCCTGAGAGGAATGCTTTCCCCCAGTGTGTATATGTGTTGTGAGTGTGTGTTGTATGTTCCACTGTTTCATTGTTTCCCTTTCTCCCCTTATCCTCTCACTCTTCCCCCTTCTTTGCTCTTTTCAGGTGCCGCTGGCAGCTACCTCAAGCTGACACTGATGTGTGCTGTCACCTCTGCTGCAGCTGGAAGTAAAAATGATACACGCACACACACTCATAGACACACACACACACACACACACACACACAACTGAAAATCACAGGCCTTTCCATGCTATATGGTCTTTTCCTCCACATCTTCCTCCACCTTCTCACTTCCTCTGCATCTCAGCCCACTGTATCTGACCCACAGTGCACTGCGTGCACTTTCATCTGTGCTGAGATGGCGTGGTCGTATATTATTCATGGGTCGTACGATCTGAGGCGCGTGTCATGTGGCAGAAGTAATAAGATGGAGTACTGGTGAGGAGATGATGAACACAACACTGGAGAGAGAGAGAGAGAGAGAGAGACACAAGCCTCCCTCTCCTGTTGCCTTGCATGGCTCTCCTCACTTCATATACACATGTTGGCGCACAGCACAGCTTTGATTTATTCTGCTATGGATGTCCCAGAATGGGACAGCACAACAGGTGTTGTTTTGAAACAACAGAGACTTTTCCAGTGAGTAATATATTTTAGATTGAGTGAAGACAGAGGGATTTAAGATGTGGAGTATCTGTTATGTATGACTTTCATTTGATCTTTTTGTGACAATTCAAGGTTGTAGCAACCTCTTTAACCCTTCCACGCAATGCATTCAGTCGCCTTGCCATTCTCATAATATGCCTTCTCTGTATTAGGATTCTAGTCACTAACCTTTCTGTTTGCACGAGTAGGTGACAAAAAGAACATGGTGAAGTAGAGGTATGTACTGTATCCAATGATGGAATCGGTCAGGCACTTAGTAACTGCTCCGTTCCATTCAAGAGCAAGACTTTTGACCTCCCACAATGCCCCTCAGCTTTGCACAGGGAGCACCTTCACTTTTTGAAGGTGGAGGGCAGGGCAGAGAGCAGACCAGATGACCAGTTTTGGCATATTGGAGACTGAGCCCTGGCGTGCGGTGTCTGGAGACGACATGTGGTTAACCACCTGGCCCTGCTGGTTGACCCACTGGACAGAGAAAGAGAGAGACGAAGAGGTAGCACAGACAGTAAGGACAGCCTGTACAGCCATTTGCTCATCAATGGAGGGCATCACTGCCACTTAACACGGCTTATTGATCTGCACAGCCTGCAGGGCCTGTGTTGTGTGTCCATTTCCTATTGATTATTTCAAGTCTGTTCTTATTGACTGCTTTCTCTCCCTCCTAACCACTGCTCTCCTCTGTCTGCTCCACTGGGGACTTTTTTTAAACAGTCATTTGAAATTATAATCCGTGTGAGTAAATGTCATAATCGCCCCTAAGGCCTGGTGCTGATTGGCTAGAGAGCAGAGGTCTCTGAGGTCAATGACAATGGTCAATACTGATCCATTTGTGTTATGAACGGTGTGCTGGTCACTCCAACTAAACTGGATCACCTCACCTCTGTCCCCTGCATTTCATATTTTTATGGCCTCCATGATTTTTTTTTATCACACTACACCTGCTGAAAATGCATTACAGACTAATATTATTACAATGACAGTAGTAATTCAGTTGTTATCATTTAAAAAAAAAAGACTTGACTGTTTGGTGTGTGTGTGTGTGTGTGTGTGTGTGTGTGTGTGTGTGTGTGTGTGTGTGTAGGTGAATGAAGAGTGACGCACTAGCTGACTGCTCATCAATGCTTCATAGGTTAGATCATTAGATCTAAAGTGACAGCGCTACACAAGGATGGGGAGTGGGGGTTGCTTAGATAAAGATTGGCATATTGCTATTGATTTAACACCCCTGGGGCTTCTTCTGTTACCATGGTTATAGTGAAGGGGGTGTTAGGTAGGGTAGGGGTATGATTCTGACACAGAAAGAATGATGTAACCATTAAGACTGTGATTTGAAAATCAACATTTTAAATTAAGTTTGATTAATCTCCCAGTTCTCCTAATCACCGAATTGCAGAGAATAGGGATTAATGTATTGTAATGTACACGTCACTGTGAATAATCATCTGTGATCCTAAAACCATTACTCCAACCCATAATAACTCCTGTGCTTTGGCTATATGAGTCAGGGTTTTCAGTGTTATTGGATAAAGGCCTGAACAATTCTCGTCACAGCTCAAGTCGGGCTGCCAAACTCCTCAGCTGTCTTTCTTAAGCAGGCTGAAATAAGAGCAGGCCTCAAAAGCTCTTTGATCTTTTACTGCCAGGGTCAGAGCTGAAATGACGCGTAAATGAGGGAGGAATGAGTTTTCATTTTGTCAACCTGTTCTGTTATTGTAAAGCTAAGGGGCCTTTGGTGTGACATGACAGGGGATTGTTTTAAGTGCCCACACCAGCGGAACGGCTGCACATTTGGATGTATTTATTGTGAAAGCCTATCAAATGTGCATCAGCTGATGCCAAACAGTTTACATCCACCTTTGTTGACGTGCACTTGTGTAAGCATGTATGGAGTGTAGTGAGGTTATACGTGTGCATGTGTATTTTTTCCGTAACTCAGTAGCGTATGAGTTCCTGCGTTCTGTCTGCTCCCCGAACACACCTGCTGGCTGTGCAGCGCTGCAGAGAGATGAAGAGGATCCTCCATCAGTATGATAGGAGAGCAAAGCAGTAGTAGTAAATACTAGGCTAAAAGGGAGCAGCCTCTGTAGCTGTTTACTGCGCTCAGATTTCCAGAGGAGAGTAACTGGTGCTGGAGGTACATGAAGGTAACAAAACATGATCATTATGGGATGCATTTGTACTAAATCGCTGTACAGAACATCTCCTTCCGACTGCCGACATCACCCACGCATTGTTCTGACTACAGAGAGAAACCCCCGGAGCTGACAAAGGCAAAGGAAGAAGTGGAGGGGAGGAAAATCGGGTGCCATATCCGTCGCTCAAGTCTCGGCTTGTGTTCAGTAGTTCAATATTACACCCACTCCACCCATTTTTGATCTGAACCTGACAGTTGTTTCTGAAGCGCCGTACTCCGTATCACAGGGAGGAAATGAGAGTGCTGAATTCCACAAGATGTGAAAGGTGAAAAGTGGAGAAAAACACCCTTCCCCTCCAGAAAAAAAAAAAAAAACCCAAACACAGAGTGAAAACAAATACATAAATAAATAAATCAACAATAGGAGCTGCAGCTGAGAAGGGAAACATTGCGAAAAATTGCAGTGGGGAGATTTTAAATTGCGGTTCTATCAATAATTTAGCTACCTAAGACACAGTGTTTTTGTTCACCATAAGGTTTGATGTGACTGAGAGAGTTAAGATTAGGGAGACTTTTTTATTATTGATGCTGCGGTGCACAGCTCACATCTGGTGTTACACTGCCAACCCCCAAACAGTGCACAGCAATCCCCCTTGCAAAATGACTGCAACACTGTCAATTGTCTACACAGTTGAATTGTTAGTGGCAGATGCTGTCAAGTCCAGGGGATAGAAGCCTTGTGAAATTCCAACAGTTTCCACTCAGAGTAAATACAGACGGTTTAGAAGTTAATTCCTGCACGTATTAAAGGGAAATTAAATTGCTATTGTTAACATTAAGTTTTCTTAGCGGGCATGAGTCAGCTGGCATTGAGGCATATCACACTGGCTGAACAATCCAAAATGTAAAGGCCACTAGGCTGATACTATAAGTCTGGTTTTGATAAGTTTGACTTTGAGCTTTCGGCCCTTTCTGAACAAAGGCCTGGGTGGATAGGTGGAGACATAAAACGCTTTTAGTTTTCTTGTAACCTCAACTAAACCTTGCAGCACACCCCATGATTCAGAGTCTTGTTATGCCTCCTAATGCCATGTCAGTACTAATGCTCACGGTTAGCATCACTCGTACCTACCTTCATCAGTAACTCGGCCAAGCACAAATGACCCTTGCCAGTGCACTAGGGGTTGGCGTGAACTTAATCACTTCAGCAAATTGAAACCACTCGCTCTGCAGTATTTTTACAGGGGTATAGCATATGACCTCAGTCTATACTAACTGACCTCTGCTTTTGAAAGGACTCAAGGCCTTAAAACACACTAATGTTTTTTTGCTCATTCCATATTAGGTCAGAGTTCCTGGCTTACCTTGCTGTGTGATTTATAACAGTCTTGTAATCCTCTCACATTTGACATTTAGAGGACATGGTAAAAGTGGGGACTTCAGTGTGAATGCATTTTTTATCATCGGGGAGATCCACCACCTTTTGAAGGTCTTTCTGAGCCTGTAGTAAAGTTTCTGACCCTGATTACTGGTTCCCAGCTCTGGCTCCTGTCAGCCAGGCGAGAAGAATCAACAGCCCTCAGCAAACATTTAGTCAAAATGATCTGAGAAACTGTGCTGGTATATGGCAGGTGACTGGTTCTTGGTATCTGTGAGAAAAAAAGTGCATTAAAGATTGTTCGGGCTTAATTTTGAACATGAGTCACAGGCAGCTACACAAGTGGTGAAAGACGTGTGGCTGTCAAAAACTAAACAAAGCATCAATCCAGACAAGTAACAGGCTAGCTGTTAGCACATGTTTACCTGTTCCTGCTCTTTTGTTCTTTATCCCAGAGCTCAGAGCTGGGATGTCAGGGGTATTGAAGGACTTACACATGGGTTCACCATGATCTGCTTTCACTCAGACTTTGTCATGTCACAGTGTTGTTGCACAAAAGACGTACATGTTCAGACAACAGGCTTGGAGGGGCTACTGCTCAAGTGTTGGAATTCCAGGGCATACGGGGGCTCCCTTATAAAATCCCCAATGAAATCCCCAATGCTCTTTCTTGCCCCTTCTTAATCGTAAACAGGCTAGCACATAGTATGGCCACTGCACCCTTAATACCTCTTTAAATAATAACTATTTAGTCTTGATTTACAGAGGCAGTAAAACTCTTCAAAGTGCAGTGTAATCTTTCATTAGGGATCCTGAAGACGGTGTCAGCCGTATCTGTTCTTCATTATCTTTAATCACTCAGTGTTTTACCTGTTCGTTTTATTGTAACAGAGATCATAAAAACACCCTTGTTAAAAAAACACCCTCCTGACTTTCAGATTATCTTGTTAACGCAGCCCTTAAACGGGGGGCCCTTTAGGGTTTTTTTTTTCAAATATACACAAATGGTAAATTGCAAATCTCTCTCTTCTCTCCAAACTTGAATAAAGTATACTAAAGTTAACTCATACAACAGTATTATTATATATTACCTAATATTATATGGGATATTAAGAAAAGATAGTAAGAAAGTGATGATATATGAGGTATAACTTTTTAACACTGCACAATAACTCATGTATCACTCAGAGAGTCCCTTTGTGTGAGCTCCTCAATAGCCTCACTACTGAACCATAGTATTGATATCTCATTGTTAACCCACTCTCCATTGTGAAAATGGGAGTTGGGTTGGGTATATTCAGGGTCCAGCCCATGATACTGACCAAGCCTGTCACTGTGACATAGGGGTTGGGGATCTCAGCCGAGGTATTTGACCTACATGAACTTTGACCCTAAGATGATTGAAGTGGCCGCTTTCCCTGCTCTGGTGCTCCTGCCTAGAGACAAGGTGACGAGTCCTTTAGGATCTCTCTGGTTGCAGGATTTTGTAGAGGGTAGAAGCACTGGGGCAACAGGCGCCGGCCCTTGTTGGGAGAGTTGTTGTAATCTGTCTGCTAGGCTTAGGCCTGAAGCCATGTTGGCCAGCCATGAGAGAAGCTGGGCTATGACCTTGAATGGACTGAAGTAGTGTCACTGTGGCTAGTTTGCTCTGGGGCAGTGTCTTAGTCATGTAACCTGGATGAGTCACTTACCGGGGGCTTGGATAACATGCGTTGTACATTGTTGCTTTGTACAGATCTGTAAGTGGTATAACTGTAAGCTTGTAAGTTTTTTTTTATGCTTATAAAATCTTTAGAGCAAAATGATCCACTAAGTGTTTCATTTCAGAGTATTTGTTTACTAAATTCCTGCTATTGCTATTCTACAAACAAGCAAATGATTTCCCTTTCAGCATAGATACATCCAGGTGTTATGTTTCACTTCAACTAATCTAATAATCTCTCTTAGTTTTCACCTTGTCCATGCCTCAAGGTCAAACAACTTTTCTCTCTTTAGTGGTCTCAAATGTTGCCATGCTGCTCCAAGGGTCATCCCTACTAATCCTCAGTTACTCCAGTCCTGGTGGATTTCTCCCATGGGCAGGTGAAACCAGATCCCAAACCCTGAAGCTGGGCCAAGATGTCCGCAGAGATAAGCATCCTGAGCCCACTCCCAGTCTGAGGTCTTAGGCAAGAATTCAAAGATACATCATCACAAATCCATTAAGGCCAGCCCACTACTTTAACCACTAAGCCCGGCTGCAGCCACAAGAGGGATGAAGCCTTATAGCCACTACCTTGAGTTACAGGTTAGAGCCCCTGAAATTGTAACATAAAACACAAACTATAAAGTTTTACTAGCAGTCACACTTGCTTACAAAACATTGGGAGACTTATACATGAGTCTGTGTCATAAGTATGACGGACCATAGTCCTGCTGATGGCAGTTCAGGTTTGAGTGTCTGTTTAAACCTCAGACATGATGATACCAGCTGATCATGTAACAGTATGTGTTAGGGCCTGTTCAGACTTGATGTTTAATGATGCAACCACTGGCACCACAGGGGGCCTCAAGCTGACAAAAGGTTGGTTACATTTTTTTGCATTGGAACGTAACATTATCTGACAGGATGTTACATTGGCCAACCCAGCACACACTGGTGAAATACTTGGTAACACTTTACTTCTGCAGTTTACCTCAAGATCAACATTGCCAAAGATGATACAGGTTTCTACAACTAAACCACTGTGCTGTGTTTTGGTGTCTAATAAGGTTTTTAATTACACTTATTTAACTGGACACTCCAGATCATATTTCATTGTCTAACTGGCATATGAAACAGCACACCCACACCGGCCTCTGCCCATAGCTGCTGCGTTGTTATAAAGCACAGTGTGTGACAGTCAAGTTAGTTATTGTATATGAAGTACTACTAATAAAAGCAAGAGGAAAATTAATAACAGTAACAGTGTTAATAACAGTATTACTGTCACGGTATTCAGTTACTCAACAGGTTTGGGTTTACTGCTCTTGTACTTGCACAGTGCCTGTGGCCTAGCCAACCGCATGACGCCTGTATGGAAGGCAGGCGGTGGCCGTCGGCCACAGGGCGGTTGAGTTGACAATCTATAGTGAATAGTGGCAGACTACTACATTGTTTGTGGTGCAGTGTTGTTTGTGCAGCTCCAAAAGACAGTGCTTGTGTATACCAACCATAAGTGGGAGATTTATCTCCTCGTCTCTCCACATCTATTCGCTTGCAGCCACTGCACTGCCTTCCTTGCTCCAGCACCATTGTGTTTTTACTGCTATAGTCGCCCTGCATGTATTTGGCTAGGTTTTGTGTCTGCTGAGCGTCGAGGCTGCTATACCCCTCAATTAACACAGCTTTTAGTGGGAATCTTTAAAACCATGATTATGATACAAATAAAACAAGTCAAAGCATTTTCAAATAGTTCACATTAAGCTTTTATGGTGGCTGCTATGAAAATGTATTCTGGGGAGCTTTGTTTTAAATTTCCAGCAGTCATGCAGAATCCTTTTGTGTTTTCTTTATGTTCTTGCAAGGGTTTCTTTACTTGTGGGGTTTTTCAGCATTATTTGACACCAAACAGGTGCAGAAGCATGTGTGTTACTTAGCTGCATGCAAAAACGAATAACCTATTTGAAACGTAATGGCATGGCGTGTAGCCCGTTGTGTTACATCTTTATCCATTTATCCAAGTTCTTATGTTCCTTGTTGGATCTCATTTCACTTTTCACAATTCTAAGCTTTTTTATAGCATCCATTTATTTTTCTTTTTGTTGTTGTGTGTGCATGGCATCTTGTCAGTATTATGTTAATGCATTGCACAAATCTGTTAATCTGTGCATGATAACATTTCGCACACAGCCTTTGTATTTTTGAGATTTCAACTAATATATTTGTTTAAATACTGTATTTTCTATTTTTAAAAAGTTATTTATTATAAAAAAGTAACTCACGTGCACACTATCAAAAAAAACCCTGTGATTTAAAAAAAAGCTCCCTTAATTATTCACAGGTTGGTCCATATGTCTGCAGGTTCTGTTATTATCCACTACAAGGGCATGTAAATTTGTGATTCTCAGGCCTGAGCAAAGACCAGCCCGAACACAAGCACAGACCCCATTTGTTATTAAACATATGATCCAGTTTATAGTGTACGCTATTTATTTATACTGCAGCTTTAATTATCCAGTACTTGGTGCCTTTGAAGTGTGATCAATCAGCTCCTACCTGATGCCAGGAGAGGCCTGCACATGTGCGCTAGGGGCATGAATTCCCCTATAACCCCCTATTCCATCTCCACCTTCCCCTTTCAGCACTGTTGTTCTTATTGTTTTGTTCAGCACAGTACAGTATTGACAGTAGGAGTGCAGGCTTAGCATCCAAACCTCCCACGTTAATACTAACCAGACAGACAGGACATACGAAATGTGAACCACATTCTGTCCGGTGGGATTGTTCAAATGCAGTGTGAACTGTAATTTTACAATGATGAAAATAATAATAATTATTATCTCCTAGAGTTTTTGTTACCTTAGTCATCTTTCAGTGTTATATTCATCGTTTCACAACTTGCAACAACAAGGTTAAGAAGATTACTTTATTATGATGCATGTCGATAATGGATCATTTGCTATGTCAATTTAAAAACAAATAGGAATAGGGAAATCTTCTCTGCACCTCACCACATTATAAGAACAACCAAAAGAGGTCCCGTCTGCATACTAGAACATTTCAGGGCACGCAGACATCTCAAAGAGAAAAGTCCTGTTTCCTGCACACAGCATGTTTTCATTTGCCAAACAAGGAGCGGAGCCAATGAGAAAATCAATAGCACAGATAAGCAGCCCCTCTGCCCTCGATGTGTGACGGTGAACCCACATGGACACAGCAGGGTGCTGTGGCAAAACATGTCAGGAAAAGATCCAGTCCCGACCAAATGTTTCTGCTCTTCTCTGCAGACAATAGGCCATTGTTCAATTATTAGTAAATACTCAAAACTCAAGGTTGCTGTAAATATAGGATGAATTTAGTAGCTGAAAATGGAGGCAAAAACTAGAAAAACATAGAAAACTAGGCAGAGAGAAAAAAGATTGCATGCTTGATAGCAGCTGTGAGTAAGTGAATGAACGTAGATGTTTGTAGTTGAAGGTCAGAGGTCTCGTGACAAAGCTGAAAACAAAAGTGTTTCAAAGAAGCTGAGGATGGAGAACGTATACATGTACAGTCCGATCCATGATAGTACATGCTAAAGGGTTGCTGTGCAATATGTTCTCTATTACATAGCCCAGGTGATTTCTGCCTGTCTTCCCTCAGAACATGATCTCCTCCAGGCCACGTCCCGCGTCTCGTTAAAGCGGCGGGACCCAGCGTGGATTGAGTTTAAAAGTAATAAAAGAAGCGGACCTGCTTGCTAGGTGAAAAACCTGCTATCAGATTCCTCAGAGCAAGTTTCTTTTCATGTGCAGACTGCATTCAACGAAGCATTTAATTCAACAAATCCACGGTTGTGATCCACCAGAAACGGAGCTGGGCTTAGTTCAATTTGTACCAAACGATCTCCACATGATCAAAGCGCGGCAAGCTCTCCCCAACATACTGCTTAAATTAGTCTAACACCAAAGTCTTTGGCTCTGGGACAGTATTTGGAATGTCTTACCAGCAGAGAAATTCTTTCTCACATATGGTTTCAATAGGCCAAGATGCCAGCTTCACATCTTTAATGGGTTGACAGGGAACTTTGGTGCTAACTCTCTTGACTCACAAAAGTTTTTGGGCTGTCACCCGCAAAGTGGTGTTCATTCGAAGGTTTTTTCAGTGATTCTTCTCTGCCTATTACCAGCCGCTTGTGCAGTATTGGGAAGGAGTTGTTCTCTCCCTCTCCCTGCTGCAAACTTCATCCCTTGCTGTGAGACTGTCACTTCTTGGAGTGTGTGTGTCAACCACAGTAAGTCAGGCAGCCCTGCGGTCTGCTAAGAGCAACTAACCAAAGTTACTGAGTTTCCCCAAGCAGACACCGTCCTTCTCCCTCCATCCTTCTCCTCCCATTCTTGCTGATAGAGCTGACATGGTGGAGATCCACACTGTACCGTCCTGAGCCAAGTTTTCATAAGTCATGTGGATTGTCGGCGTTCATGCGTACTCCTCTGTGTGCAGATAACTGGTGTGCGTGTTAGCCTGGAGTGGGCAGAAAACCTTCCTTCTCCCTTTCTCTTGTCTACAGCTGCAGGACATGTGGAAAACACACAAACACACCGCCAGGAGAAAACAGGGGTGTGGTTCTTGTGTGCCTGCTGGAAATGGAGGACTCCTTCGGCATGTTGTAAAAGCCTCTCTAATATCGGTGTTGTAACCAGATGGGCCGTGCGTGGCAGGAACCAGTTTTCCTGTCACCAAAGTTGGAGATATCACACCCTACACGTGATGGGGACTTGTTTGGATGAGTGGATGTCACAGGCATTATAGATATAAATGGAATATCACACATACATGCAAGCTCGCATTCCTCAGATTTCACAGCTGAATTGACTTAGGACTCTTGGGAGAGTTCAAAATGTGACATTTTCACTCCGCATCTGCACTTTTTTTTTTTTTTTTTTTTACAACAGGCATAAAGAAAATCTGAAAAGTAGAAGCAGCAGGGGGTTGGTAGGTGGATTGTGGGTTAGGGGTGTCTCTCCAGGAGCACATTCAGACTTCTGAGCTCTATTTCTGTTCTAGCGCAATTAATCTGTTCCCAGAAGACACGGCTAGGGAGAGGAAATACATGAATACACGCTTGTTGGCATGTCACTCTGTGAGTTCTGTAGTATAGTGGGAATTGTCTATGTGTGTTTTGTTTTTGTTTGAGAACTTGCTTTATGTGTTGCATTAAATCATTTTTACTCAGTTGTATACTATATCAACACATTTTCATGCAGACTTTTGGGTTTGTGGATGTGTCAGCTGCAGTGTTCCTACTGCACACAGCATACAGCACACTCCGATCGCATATTGTCCATTCGATATTTGTACATAATATAATTTTACGTTTTATGTTTCTATGCTAAACTTGTTTTTTGGCAATACAATAATAGACTTTTTTAACACAGACATTTACTGCGCCTTTGTGTTTTACTAGCACCATATGCTTGATGTTCCTGCTGTGGAAAAATAAGTTAATCCACATTTGTCTTTATCGTCTTCATAGTACGTCCCTTTGTACAAGAACCTAATTCTTAAAAAGCACAACAGCTAATCATAAAAACATATTTATGTGCCTTACTCTCAGTATGTAAATCCTTGTTGCCAACTCCAAATGACCTGAACGCTGACTAAAAGTATGTGTTCACTGCAGTAATTCATGCTTAAAGTGGCTTTTGTCACGCTCCAACAAAGCAACTTTGATAAATGCCCCTTAATTTATTGTCACATATGTGAAATCAAAGTGAAACATTTTACAGGCTGTCTACTGAGTCACAGCAGAGGAGGGGCCTCTTTGGTGAAAGTGAGCACAGCTCTGAGTTGGTTTTTCTTGTCTATGGAAACTTTCACCTCCTGTCCAGCCCCCGGGGTTAATCAGAGGCATAAAGGTTACGATCTACATTTAGTGACTAACGACAGTATGATGTGCATGGAAACGACGTGACACATTGCAGCCGTTGACCTGGAGACAGGGCATAGTTCATTTTTTAGAAGGAGGCAGTTTAGATTTAAAGCAGCACAGGATAAGTCTTTTATTGTTTTGTATCTTATTGTGTTTTGAATTCTGACTGTCTGTCTCTTTAAAAAACAGCCTTAACTTTATGTTTTTTTTTTGTCTCCTAAACTTGACTGGAGCACTCAGAGAACATCACAGCGTTTAATGACAAAGTTTCCTTTAAACAAGTTGTCAGACAAGTTACTTTTAGACAGGTTGCATTTTGTGTTGTCACAGGCACAATCCAATTTCACTCACCCCCAACATGGGTTGAGCCTGCATGACTTGCTCATAAGCAACTTCTTGAGAAATGCACACCCTCTTGAAAAGAGAGAAAAGCTGGGCTAACACTGCGATTCACGGGCTGACCTGGGACGCGACCCCTCGCCTGTTTGCTGACATTTTTGCAATGGAAGGCACTTCAACAAAAAATTGGGGGGTGGAGAAGGAAGAAGAGAGGAGTAAGAATAGAGGAGGGGGGGGGAAAGGGAGAATGCCTTTTTTCTGATGGATGAGGTCTTCTCCTGTTACATTTGGAGAGAACACAGCTGTGAGGAGCTGTTAAGTACACGCAAACAAGCCGTCTGCTTCAGACAAGCCTGCCGGGCACCCGGCCCCACATCCCACTTGTACAGCTCTGACACATGATCACAGCCAGACAATACATGTGGGAGCAGAGCGTGCTCCACTAAAAAGTGAGAAATATTTTCAACTAGAACAAAAAACAATCCCCTCTCAATACCACAGGGACCCCTTTTGGTATTAATTCATCTTGTTTCTCTTTGTCTTGTGCTGGTTTGTGTGCTGTTGGGGAGAGGGAAGAGTGAAAGGAGAGAGTGGGGTTTGGTGGTTTAGTGACTAGGAAATAGGTTAGCAATGGGGAGAAATGTAAAGAACATCTGCTACCGTGACGGTGTCGCACTTTGTCTAATGTGTTTTGAATAGGCACGGCTGTCCCAAGTTGTGTGAAGGGAAATCTTTCTGATCCATATGCTGATTAAGGGAATTAATGTGGGATTTCTTTTTAAGCAATAGCCACAGTGTGTAGCTTCTTATTCGACTGTTGTAATGGTGAAAAGTACAATTTTATTACAACCTTAGAGAGCATTTTATCACAATAAAGTACACATTATTTTACCAGGTGAGATCAGTAAATGCCTCTTAGACACATTCAACACTCTAAACAACAACATGCTGTGACACTTTTGCTCATTTCTATTAGACATGTGCGACTGGTCTGTCCACAGAGACTGCAGAGGAGGCACGCCAATCATCATGATGCCACTTGAGAAACTGGAAGCGACGCGATGATACTTGTGGCAAACCACAAGTACGCTGACAAAGTTTTTAAACTCTTGCACGCTTTCAATTGACATGTTGTGTAAAGTGGCTTGGGTCAGTCATCTATTGTAGCGTTAAGTACATGTGGCATTGTGTGCAGCTAAATCATGGTTCGGATTCAAAGGATAATGGAGATGGTTTGCTGACAGATAGATGTTGTGGTGAAATCTGGATACCAAAGACAAACCTTTCTCTTTGTCAGATTTTTAGTAATGATCCATAAGTGTTTGTGAGTGAAACTTTAAACTTGGATAGTGGGTTGTCTCTCTCTCTCTCTCTCTTTTTCTTTCTCTTTCTGTGTGTGGATTATTGGTAGTGCTGATGCAGCACTCATCACTGCCGCAGCTGGTTGTGTTTTGGGTATGTGTGTGTGTGTCTCTCACTTGCTCTGAACTGTGAACTTCAAATGACTTCTGCTGTGCAAAGTGCTAGCGCTATTATTGGCTATACAGTGTTCATTACATTCCAAGGACACAATAGGTACCGGTAGGGCAGTGTGCGTGTGTGTGTGTGTGTTTGTGTGTGTGTGTTGTGGGTTTTTGTGAATATGTGTGACAACTAGAGGAGCAGAGAGAACTACAATAATCTTATATGGGTATTCTTGGTATCAACTGGGATCACAGATATATGTCTGCACAAAATCAGAGCACTAGCACGGTTAGTGTGTGAAAGTCCAGGCTGAGTCTCAGTTTCTTCTACTCCTACTCCTACTGCCTCTTCTGTCCTGCACTGGGATCTTTGATTTTGATTATTTGGCAAAAACCTAACCTACATTTAGGACCTATCATCATTCTATTTGTAGAGCTCAGGAGAGGGTATGAGACCCTTCCAGTAGAGGACACACGCATTGTGGACAAGCCGCTGTCAGCAGCTCCAGGTCCAGGTCGCAGGATACACTATTGTTAAGTGTCTCCATTTATCACAGGGCTTGGGTTAAAGGGCAGCCCTACTTCCTGTATCCCAGCACTTCACACTCAACTGAGCTGTTCTGCAGGACCATCACAAACAAAAGCAACCTTTGCTCAGAAAGGACTGGGGTTCCACGAAAAAGAAATAAACACACAGATGAAAAACTTGGTGGGCCGACTACAGAAGGAAATATATTTATATCAATATAGCCTGCTGTTATTTTTCCACTATGCTGAGTGCTAACAGTAGCTACGTGCGGTTTTAGCTGCTGCCTGAGGGGTTAGGGTGATGAAGGAAATCCAGGTGAAGCATCTCTCCCGCTCTGATAGCGTCACTCCACTGACTGCCTGCTGATATGACATAAAGTACAGCATACTTGGCACTGTTCTGTGTGGCTAAACACACCTTTTGACGAGTAATTACATCATACAGGGAAACACTAAAATGCTTATCATAAGGTTCTGTTGTGCAGATAATATAAGGTATGTGCCGACTGGACTTAATATTAGTTTGCACTTATTTACAAGGCATTTTAAGCACAATTTAAATCTCTATTAAAGTGCTTAAATGCATTGCACCAATGTTACACATATTTTTGTCATCACCATTTGAAAGGCAAATCTTAACCAACTTTTCGTGTGGTTAAGTTAAATGATGCTGTAACTCCCAGGTCTTACAATGTGCAATATGGTGTATTACACACTCCAAAATTCCTTAAAAACATTTGGAGCTGGATCGTCAGTCCATATTAGTTATGGTCTGAGTGTGCATACACAGCTCTGAGTTAACGTTATTGACTCCCTGTGATTCTACATCTGTTTTCAGGCTCGAGGAAAGTTTTTGTTCCACTCCACATCTCATTATTCATCTTGTCTTTAACTCTCCGTGAGCTCTGCAGAGCAGATTATCGTGAATGAGGACTTGCTCTGTGCTCCATTCTCTCCATCAGCATCTCCGGATGGGTCTCTATTACTCTTTCTGTTTGTCTATCCATGCATGCTGATGTGTGTTTAGACGAGGCTTGTGCTTGTATGAAATACGATTTAGAATAATTATGCTTTGATTTCATTTGACAAAACTTTCTCTCTCTCTCCGACTCTCTCTCCAGTTACATGAAAGAAAACAACTGTGCCCCCTTACTTGTTCTCTAGATATTAATTTGGCTTAATTTAATTTGGAAAACATCTCCAGCAAGTTTTCCTGGCACAACCTTTGAAGTGACAATATGAAATAATAAACCCTATTAAATATAAATCACAGGGGTAATGTCAGCATTGGTCTGATTTCTATTTGATTTTCGAGAGAGAACACATGTGATCACTCTTTTTTGCACTCCTCGCCCCCCACCCACTATCCCACTATTTCACCTTTAATTGAATACGTTTCTGTTGTTGTTGCCAACAATCCACTCCCCCCCATCACCACCACCAGCACCCCCCCAATCTACTTCCTCAAGCACGTAATGCATGCAGTAAATAATTCAAATGAAATTAATTTTACAGCACCTTGTTTCCACTAAGCATGCCAACATCTGTTGTCGAGTCACAAGTTTACATTGTTGGTCATTACTTTCCACAATGAGCAAAATGTTTTATTAAAGCCCCATGGGAGTCCCTCTTGGATCAGGCAGAGACGACGGTGCTACTGACTGAACCCTCCCTGAACTCTGACAATCAAAGATTGGCTGCAGCTCTATTGGGGCTTGACTACCGTGGCGCTTCCCAAAACGGGCTGAGACTTAATGTGATTGAGGTATTGGACAGCCTCAGTCCTTCAGGAAATCGCTGACCATAATGAAACAGCTTTGCTGACTTCTGAAGTGACGTAGTGCTTTTGTTCTGCACAACAGAGTAAATCTCACCCTGCTGTTGTTTCACAAAGGATATATAAATAGGCCTTTTATTCTGTTGCTTCTAATTACAATAGTTCAAATACTACAGCACAATATGAAATGATAATCCTCAAGTTAAATCATCAACCATTTTATCTACTGTCAATATAAAACATGCAGTACATATTATATTACTTTCCACACTGTTTTGTAGGCGCAATACTAATGGGCTGTTTGGTAAAGCTAATGATATTTGCTATGGCAGATTCGAGGACCTGCGTGTACGTATGTAATGTGTTAGAAAGATGTGTGGCCACATTCTGGCGTGCACAGAGTTCAATAGCACATCTCCTTCATATGCACGGACAGCTCAGGAAGTAGGCTGTTTATTTGCATTGGTCCACATTTAAAAGGCTCTGCACTCTCAGCCTTTCAAAGAAAGGCACATTGTATATTCATCAATTTTCGTACACATGGGGAGAGAAAAAATAAGCGGGCTGCTATACATAAATCATTAAGACACAATCAAAAGCAAACACAAAATAAGATGTACACAGAGAATGAGCTGTGGTTGAGTTGTGAATGTGGTCTCCAAACCTCAAACCAACGTTGCAGTGGTGGTTATTTTAGTTACACTAGGAAAACAAGCTTTAAACACTAAATTCTCCACAGACTGGAGCTTTAACAGAGCAGAAAAAAAGGGGAGGCAGAGCAGGGCTTGCTACGAGTCTTTCTGGAAGCACCTTTCCTCTGAAGACTTGGCTGTAAAACGTGAGGGGACCCGTGACACACCTCTGAGGAGCTCTGAAGTGCTTGTAGCCACCAAGGGGCCCTGATAGCCCGGCTGCTTTTGCGCTCCATTGGCCCCCGAGCAGGTGACAACGACTCGTCCATACTCTGGGCCTCTGCCAGTAACAGATGTGCTTAGTCAAATGACTAATTGAAAACGTAAAACAAAATCAGCAGCTTGGCTATTTGGCCTGCATAATAACAGGCCTGTGCTGATAAAGGAGTGGGAGAAAACACACACACCCCTCTCATCAGTGGCGCCATTAACAATCATGAGCAAAGATGAAAACAACGCTTGGTTTATTCGGCAAATGAAAGCACATAACTAGATGCTGTCCCTGGAGTCCATTTCCAATTTTAATAATACATCAAGGAGCATAGCCGCAGCAAATGCTACTACATTGAGAGCCAAAGCATACCAAACTGCTTACAGCTCCGGCATCGGGAGACAACTCCCAGAGCTAAGAATTTAGCAAATGCATAAAGGTACACAACATGATAGCTATTAGCTAAATTAAAAGAGCCATTACCAGAGCACTGTGTGGAATCACTTGCCAGTTAGAGACTACAAACCAATATTTTCCATTTCTGAGAAAAAATGTCTGCATGTTTGTTTTTTCCTCACCTCATCTCTTTCCATCTTCATCGTGAAAAACATGCAGCCTGAGCTCGCCTCAAATTATGTGCATGAATAATAAAGTACCTTCTAATTAAAAACTGTTGTTAAATATGCAAAAATGTAATGATAATGAGATTGTGCAATACCTTGGAGTAAAGCACATTATAAATTACTTAGAAGTGCAAGTCGGCTTGACCCAAACATTGCATTTTGAAGGCTATTTGCAATAATATGTCTGGGGCATATGGAGTTGGGGGTTCAGTAAACTGTGTTTAGGTCTGTCACGAACTGTTTGTGTACATACATGCACACATATATCTGTGAATGTATGTGTCTGGTCATGTGAATGTGTATGTGTGAGTGCATGGGTGTATGCACAGACATATGTGTCTGTGGGTATTACTGGGGGATTAATCATATGTATGTATGCAAATGCGTCTAGTGTCTGCTTCACTGATTCTTTAGGGGAAATGTTAGTGTTAAAGCAACTTGAGGTAGTTGTGAGGACGGTGTGTACTTTTTAAATAGCTTTAACTACATGTGTCAGATGGCAAAAATAAATTATATTGGAAACTGGGAGAGATAAATGATTAAAAATGCTATTAGTACTGGTGGACATAACAAAACTATTGTAGGTGTCATATCAAAGTGGATATCCATGCTATTACTTACATGTATTCAATTTTGGATTTGGATTTTTTGTGGAAGAAAAGCAAATAAATCGTCATACAACTCACATCACAATACTCAAATCTGTGTCTTCTTTTTCGCCTGCTTGCTTTGTGTTTGCTTCACATCATCAATCACATCACTTCTGTTGTCCTCTGATTGAGTTGTCTTTATAGCTATATGTGACAAAGACTCCACGTTGCTTAAGTCAATAAATAAAAATAGAATTCCTCAATGCACATTTACGGGAGGTTTTGAAGTGGTAGGTAGCAAATCGAGAAATAAGAGTTGTCAGTTTGCAGCAGACACGTGCGGATCTACAAAAAAACAGCAAAGAAAGGAGAAAAAGTGCACATTTTATGTTGGCTTATTATTATTCTACTACCAGCAGTCATGTCCAATTTGGTTTTCCTGTGAAGTAAATAATAACTTGTCTTTTTAGAAAATATTTATACAGGTTTAGGAATATAGGAAAGAGAAGAGAAATATTACTTTAGATAGCAGTGGACAACATTGGTTTATGCAGACTGACATGCAGACATGTAGATACATATGTATACACTACTCTTTGTTACAATATGTTCATTGTGCTAAGTTTGCATTATTGCGTCCTGTTTATGGAGAAGAGAGAAGCAAGTCAATTGGAGGCAATAATATTCCTTAGCTTTATAAATTCACTTGACACATGCAGAATAGAACCAGTATTTAATATTCAGCAAAATAAGGCCTCACTCTGATTGAAAGGTTTGCAGTGCACATTGTCAAACATGATTGCTCCATTCTGGCCCAGCCAGCACCAGGAACAATGTGCATATTTCACTTCCAGTCAATAGGCCTCCACCATGTTTATTAAAATTTTAACAGGACTCTGGGCTTCACAGGTTCATCAGCTATTCAAAGCTAGCAAACAAATCAGCTGTCATCTCTCCTTGCATGTTTCTGCCTCCCCACTCACCGTGTCCCTGACCTTCCCGGCATCCAGAGCCCGCCGCCGTTTTAGATGACTTTCCACCTAGTCTTTATGGCCAAATAAATAGCAGCATGTGATGCTATCCATCACACATTATAATCCTGATTGTTTTTATGTTTAAACCATAAACAAATACTTGATTATGAGGGAAGGGAATAAATCAGGTGACACTATATGAGAAAACAATCCAGCCAGGGAAACAGTCATTTAGATTAACGAAGCAAGTGCTTCACTCGTGCACACGCGCGCCGACAAACACACTTTAGGGAGGGAAGGCCACCGATAACAGTTACGACCAGAGGAGTTATGATTCGAGTGATGTGAAGTTCCTTAATAAAAACAAAGTACATTAAAGAACAGTGCTGAAACTTGTCCCGTGAATGAAGAGAAGACGGTTATTCACTTTATTGTCCTAACATCTATACGTACACGTTAAGTGTTTATGCCACGTCTAACCTCCTTGTTTTCATCAAGGGAATCATTGTGGCTTATTCATTATTGTCCTCTCGCGGTTTTTCAAGTGTCTTGGTTTGACTTATCAAACGAGGTAAACACGCCATTGATGTGAAAACTTGACACAACAATGTGGTGACGTCAAACAGGCTCATCCAGAGTCAACGGTGAGAGTAGAGGCCCCTTTGATGTCAGAAACGCAAGGCAGTGTGGAAAACAAAAGCCTTTTGGTGAGGTAGGATGAAAAGCCTGCATATGCATGTACTGTATATGTACACTTGTATGTCTGTGTGTCTGTTTGTGTGTGTGTGTGTGTGTGTGTGGGAGAGAGAGAGACAAAGAAGGAGGAGAATCTGCGCTCCTGTGTGACTGAGAGAGAGAGAGAGAGTGAATAAAATTGGATGTGTGTTTGTGCATGCATGAAACTCATTTTATTCAGCTCTCAACTTACATCCTTCATCCAGCGGATGAAGTGAGTGAGAAAGTGGCAGTTCTTTGGCAAATAAAATCAGGTTCATGCAAAGCCAGTATTAATTTGGCTTTTCCGTTGGAATGAAATGTTTTTGTTTTGGGAGGAAATTGCCCTGAGCAGTAATGAATTTCCCCCTTCTATGCTGTGTGGCACCATAATTTAGCCGTGCGATAGATCACATAGGCTGACGATTTGAGTGTGCATATATTCTAATAGAGAGCTGATAAATATTAAATGCGCAACATTTAAAAGAGGCTTATTTTCCCAGCTTTTAGTGCAGAGAGAGCACATTTTTTTTATAATGGCTACTGGCAACCTGAGAAAGTAAGGGGAAAAAAAAAAAAAACACAGCCAGCAATACTGGGGCCAATATTTATCCAAATAAGTCTGTTAGCAAAAGACATATCAGAGATGCATTCAGTAGTTAGTTTTGCAAAGCTCAGAGCTCTCTGGCATATGACAATACCCGCTGCTGCATTTCAAAGCATCGATCACCCGTCATCACAAACCCGTGGTGATTTTACCTTCTTCCTTTTGTTTTGAAATGTTTACACGGCCACTCTTGTGTCGTCGTTGTGATCACTCCTTGCTTTGGTATGAAGTTACAGTCAAAATATGCCAGCGTTTGTCTGCTAAAACAGCTCTCAGTTGTGCATGAGCGAAGAAATTGTCCCTTCAAAACATGTCAGACTCTTTTTGTTGTTTGGAAATTAGTTTTAGACACCAGGATGTATTTGGAATGCTTTGATGCGCTGGCATATTGCTTTTCATGTCATCTTTGTGGTTAAACACATTTATAAATCAACACAGCCACTTTCTGGATGAACAGCTGGAGTGTCAAAAACAAAATAATCAAAGAGGCTGCAGGAGCTTTTGTGTTCGTGTCTTACTTCTGCTAATTTCACACATGATTTTGGAATGCTGTTCTACATTGCTGTGTTGAAACACTCATTTAAAGGGCAATGCTGCTCAATTTAACACCGAGAGTCTTATCTTAACAACGCATATACAACAACAGGCGCGGACTAGTGCGAATTCCGGTGCATGTGCATGACAAATAGTGGTTAGGTATGTCCAAATCAGCAGTAGCAGTTTAAAATCACGCAGTAAATGAATGACTTGTGCTATGATTTGCTGCCATTCAATTAGATTAGATATGATTTGCAGGCAAAAATAACAACACTGTCGGCAAATCTGTAAGTAAAACACAAGCAGAATTGCATTAAAATATGATGATAGTTTTAATTAAGAACACACTACTGTATATGGGGCTTATATTTCATTGCTCTGAATATCAGCCCATCATTGCCATCAACTTATATTAACACTACACAGCAGATAATTATTAGTTAGAAATAGATAGCGACAATGATCATTCTTTGTGTTAAAGATGTCCGCTTTTAAGCTTTAACATCAATGTAAATGTTTTTACTACAGGAAAAACAAGACATCTGTAAGTATGCCTTTTATTTTTTTACTCAAGTGGCTTGAGGATCACCTTCTGATAAAAACATTTGTCAAATATTACCATCTATTTCTGTCTCTATTTTCTCCATATCCACCTCTTCGATCTCCATTTACTGCAGCAATAGCCCTCGGCCACACAAACCCCTCTCCCTGTGTCGTTCTAAATGGTGCCTAATTCCAGATTACGCAAACCAGTAGGTGAGATGATATTTCTTTTGTCTGGTCCTAAAATAGAGGCCTGTGAGTCCCTGCAAGCATCATTTAGCCCAGCTAAATTACCATGACAAGGAGATGAGCAAACGGACAGCGCCTTGGCTTATCAGAGAGAGAGTTGCACTTTAAAAGGGTTTTAATGGAACCAATTATTAGGAGGATCTCTTTGCCGTCTGCTCCTTGTGCCACTTGATTGTTCTCGTTATAAATGTCCCTCCTTCCCTTGACAGAGTTGGTCACCAACCCCATTGCCAGCCCGCCTCACTCTTCATCTCTTTCTCTCGTGTAGTGATGAGAAGGTCAATAGACTACTTTTCACAGCTCTTGAACCTTTTCCATATTTCTTAATTAGGCCAGGCTGCATTTAAAAATGAAGCTGATAGGCTGGTACTTTCTCCTGCTCTCTCTCTCTCTCTCTCGCTCTCTCACACACACACACACACACAGACACACATTTGTATATTGAACAGATTCACACCTCATATTGTGTTCACTAGCTCAGTCTGACTGAATACCTGATGTTTCTCACAAGTAAAGGCAGAGTGGAGAATACATAGGTGATGTCTAGGACTTCATTTCATATACTTTACACTTGACCAAAGCTGTCAATTTGTGCTGCCTCCACTTGTCATGGCACAAACTCATTTGACATACTAGAAGAGTGCTGGAGAACACATCTTCAGCTTCACGGGGCAATGGAAGGAGAGATGGACAGAAAGAGGCAGCATTGGAGAACAGAGGAAAAAGGCCATTAGAGCCCTTGACATTTTGTTCATGCTTGAAATCCTCAAGTTGTTCTACTGAGAACCAGTCGATTCCAGCACTAATTAGCAATCAGAAGAGTGTCATGCCTCCACCGGTAATTGTGCATGTGTATGAAGTTATCCCCCAGCCGGCCTATTGTGGGTACTGTTCTTCCCTTTGCCTCATCTCAGATTTTATGCAACCAGTGTGCACTGTAAGCCACAAACCATACAAGCTGTAAACAAAGCAAAGTTTGGGGAAAAAGAGGCATCACCAGAGTCCCTTTAAACTCGGCTGTCTACACTTCCATCACCCAACCACTATAGCATTTAGATAATTCCATGTCCTTGCTCCACTTCCCAAGCTATTGTATTTTAAGAAGGAGTTTGAAAAGAAAATTGTTTTTTTTATCGTCACAATCTCCAGTCATTTGTCCAAGATGCATTAGGTGGCTAGGGTAAGACAATGCACTGGACTTTTGACAGTATGCTTTAATTGAAGCTGTCTCCAAGGAGGGGCTGAGATGCTGTGAGAATCTTAGTAAGGCTGAAGATGAAAACACCCAGCCTAGAATTACCACTACCACACTGTCATCTCTCTGTCCCCAAAACGAAGTCTTGGTTTTACTCTATTTAGTGGTGTGTCATGAAGAACCTTTACTGGTTAATGCACTCAGTCTGTCTGTATTCTTTTGTGTTCTTTGTCACGTTGTGATTAGGCATAGTTATACTTGGTTTTTGCATTTGTACTGGCTGTAGTTTGAAAGGTTACACTAAAACTTGATCTATGCTTCTGGATTGAAACTACTGAGACGCTACGCCAAAGGTTATGCAAGTGACCTAGGCCTTTGTGACCTTTTTATAACACTGCGTGTGTCTTGTGTCGCTCTCCATTCAGACACTGTGTGCAACTTCTTTGCCACAGGTCAGTTGGAACCTATTACTTTAATCCTTCCACTTGTAACTCTCCTTTATTTATGTAGTTTCCTATATGTTTACTGTATTTCTTTGTTATAATTGACTTTTATTGTATTTCCCTGTTGTAATGACGTATCTGCTTTTATTTGTACAGTGACCTTTAGTGTCATGAATTATTATTATTAGCTAAAACAAAAATTGAGCAGATGATGTTTGTATCGCATACATGCCAAACATGGATACTTTTACTGAACGGATTTTAATGCAGAAAATAGGGAAGACATCCGAGGACATGGTCTGTATGAGCACTGCAATGTTACCAAGCGTACCAATCATATGTTGGGGTCTGTGTCACTGCGATGTGTGGTTATATTTCTGTGGAGTTTGATCCATGGTAGCTAACTGCTACCAAAGCAATGAATATATTTAAAACAGAAACATAAATCAAGTTTAGGGCCCAATAGCCTTTGCCCTTTTTCACAATAACGCCAGGTAACATTGCATTTTAAAATTGACAGGGGCTCAACTACCATTATTAGTAGTCAGTGAAGAGACATAAAAGTTAATTGTTGTGTTATTTGGTGTCAGTCAAATTCAAAAAGGCAGAAGCTTCATTTTTTTCAACTTACCCCACAACAGTCGGAAACAAGTTGACTAAAATCAGAAATAACAAACTAAAAACAGTTAAACAAAAGTTAAATGGATATTGGTTTGTGGACCTCATTTCAAAGAGGAGGAGAAGATTTATGATGGTGACAGTCCTCTTTTATCTGGTTGGTTGAATTGATTATTTTGGAATATAATAAAACAAAATCCCAAGCACGCCATGAAGATTTGATAGCTTTGTCCCACCAAACAGAAGAGGTTTTGATAATGTGCTGCAAATATGCTAATACTAACTAGCTAAGTGTGATTTTTGTACACATAGAAATCTCCATGAGGTTCCCTGATTGAACAAAACTTAAGTAGCTATACTTTAAGTAGCTATTAAGTAGCATAGTTTTTTCACAAAACTTTAATAACTAACTTTAATAAAACACTTCTGACAATAGGCAAATCTGTTTTTAATAATATTTGTAATATATGTTAAGTGTTAATGATGCCTTGCTGACTGCTTAGATGATTTTATGCATTTTGATTGTGGATATACCTACCAGGATGATGGAAATGATAAATTCAATATGATCAATAAATATGGAAATGTAGTGGGGGCAAGAGCAGGATATTGGTGCACAGTCCCTGTGTTACCAACTTAATTGGGGAAGAATCATCAAACATGGCTAAATTACACAACAGCCAGTAAAAAGACACACAGATACACTCTCAGTAAATGCAAGTCGAAGTGCCAGCACAAAAGGTTACTTTACAAAGCGTTTGCTGTTTCAGGGATGTGTGTCTTTTGCTTAATTTATGGACCTGCTGTTTTAAGGCATTTTAGATTAGTCTGTTCTGGGATATCTCATTCCATGTATCACTGTGTGGTGCTCATTAAAGCTGTGAACGAGCTGCTTCTGTCGCCCTCTAATTGGCCTAAGGTGCAATAACCGCCAATCAGGCGATTTGGAACTATTTCAGAATGCAGGTACATTAAACTGGCTTTGCATCAAATTAATACGCAGGGTCTGTTTGGCAACGTAGGCCTGATAGTGTGATTCATCTCTGATGGCTTTTAGAAAACACCATAAAAATATATTCTGGTAATGACTCTGACGTCGTCAAGAGAGTGGGCTGATGGTGTGGTAAAATGCATGAACGCATGCTTGTATTATTTTCAGTATGTGTAGGAGCTATGGTGGCAATTATGCTTTCATTTCCACTCAACTGCACTGTGTGTGGCACTAAGCGTCAACCAAGTCATTAAGTTGGAGTTTGGACCAAGGAGTAGCTCAGTCCTATGTGTTTGTTTGTGAGCTTTATGGTCTGTATTTGAATAAGACAGTTGGGTCAGAGTATGGTACATTAGTTGTGTGTGTTTTTGTAATTCTATTTTTATGAGGACCAGTTCAGGAGTTACTTTGTGAGGACATTTTGCCTTAAAAAGGGTCTACAGAGAGTTTGAGTTAGAATTTGGTTTATGCTAATGTAGGTAAGGGTAAGCATTAAAATTAGGAAGGTACTGTATATGCAATATTCCACATTAGTAGGGGCTATTATACATGTCTGTATACTCTATGCATGCTATGTTATTTGCATGAATGCAGGTCTTTGCACCTGCGTGGAGTGTGTTTGTAAGTGTTTTTATATCATCTTGCATAAGTGTATGTGAGTGTTTTTACACTTGTGCATATATGTATTCATAACTCTGCCTCAGTGCATGTGTGTGTATTGTATTGTGTTGGTTCAGCTCCTTGGAGGACGTGACCTGTGTGGGTAAGGACTGTGTTTAGGGAGGCGAATTGGGAGGAGGCCAGCCTTCTCATTAGCAGGGCAGATGTGAGGTCGCTCTGACCAGATTGCTAGCCACTTCCTTAAAAAAACAGCTCACCAATGGCCTGGCGTGAAACTAACGAAGGGGGAGCCGGGGCATGGAAATGTCCTGTGTTCCTGACATATTGTGAGTAGCCACCAGACAGGGAAAAGCCAGCAGTCTTAACCCACCTCAGAGGCCACAGAACACTGCCCTCCCCCCTCCCCATTCTTCACAACAACATCCTTGTAAAAACGATGGTCAAAAATAACACAAGCGGAAAACTGCAATGAGCTGCTACTTTATCCGTCCTGATCCCCTCCTGGGACGATTAGCGATCCAAACTGAAAGAGAAAGAGACAGAAGGTGAGAGAGGGTGTGAAGGTGGGCGAAGGAGAGAAGAAAGGACAGCCGTGCAACCAATTTTGCCACAACTTTCATCCCTTTAGAGGTGCTTGTTCATGAGATGATGGGAAGGCCATTAGAAGAACATATTACGTAATTACAAGCTGAAAGCCAAATTCATAATGTCTAGTTCATTTTTTCCTTCTTTTTACTAATGACAAAGTCAAGATGGCCACCAGCTTCAGGAGCATGTGAGGGGAGAGTTTAATGAGGGACTGCAAGTGGCTTTGGATGAAATATAAAATAAAGGCAGTGCACTTTAGAGTAATTAATTAATTAATCAATCAATCTTTTGCACCACCTGTTCCTTAATATTACATTTAGAAAAGAGGGCACATTTAGCCTGTACGTTAGAATTTAATGTGTTTAAATGTTAGGGGAATGTAGTGACAAATAATTAAATACAACATCAGTGAGTCATTCTGAGGTGGCTGCAGGCACGAAGATAAATGCCTTTTTGTGTGTGCATTATTACCACTCAGTCAAGCAGTAGGGGAGAGCGGGGTTGCTTCCTAACAGTGCTAATGGCTATGTGTGTGTGTGAGACACCAGCTAGAATCAGGTAGACAGGTCACACTGTCAAACAGGGAGCAAGTGCATGGAAAAGAGGGGTCAAGGGCGACTAAATCGCTCGGCCGCTCTTTTTGAGATGACAAACACGTGCTCCTGCCAGAAGGGAACCATTAAAAATAATTTACACAAGCTTTATGTTGGCTGAGTTCTTTTTGATGCAGTGTTTCCCCTGGCAATTATGGCTATGGCGCAGCTCCAGCCATATGGCCAGCCGGGCAGTGGGCCGTGAGGCTCAGGAATACCTGGGTGGTTAATTAAGAGCTGTTGCCAGGGCCATAGGAGGCCAGTCTCAGATCTTCCACACTCCCACCCCCACCACACTACCATCTCTGCTAACACTCTAGCTTCCTCCCAGAACAGACCCTCCACTGTGACCTACAGTTGTCTCTACTCGCTCACAAGCAGCAGCCACAAGGGAAAGGGAGAGGCCACCGGTAATTATTTGAGATAACATCCCCTGAGCTGAGATGGGATAGGTGAAAAAGGAGGAAAAACTATGTGCTGTGTTTGTGTATTTCTGCTTCTGGATATGTGTGCATGTGCACATATGTGTGCGCACCCTTGAGTAGGAGTATATATTCTCTAATGCATAAAGGTTAACATTTCCACTTTCCTTTCTGAGTAAGTGTAATGCTTCTTTAGAATGGAGCACAACGTAGCCATATTTTTCATGAATGCCTCATTTTGTATTCAGACATCTACTATGCTCTGCTCTCAGTCACCAGACCAATTTGAATAAACTAGCATCACTTGCCAGGGAGCACTCTCCCCTGTTTGACATTTATTTTCCAGCAACTGTTAAAAGAAAATATGAATATTGAGCAATAATTTGGCAAATTCTAAATATTTGTGACGCTATTGTGATTTTTTAAAATAGTGCTGTAATAATTACTTGAATTATACTGCATTTCAGTGTATTTAGAAAACAGGCCTACTGCATTATGGCACTCAAGAAGTGCAATAGTCAGTCATTCTCTCTTTCTACAGAAAAGCAACATCACAGATATGATTAGGTCACAGTATAGTTAACTAGTTAACTAGAGGTGGGTGATACAGAATTAAAACTATATAAATGTACTTATGTAAATAACAATATGACAACAGTACAATTCTTCTTTTTTGCTCCCAAGTCACATCAGCATACAGTGTTTAAAACAAAACACAATTAGTGTTGCCTGGTTTATAAATGAATCATTTTCTTCATAGTCACTTGTCAATGTGTTTTATGAACAAAGCCTTAAATTTATTAAGGGAAACAGAGTCACGAGTTGGTTGGGACAGATAGAGGGTGTTTATGTGCAGAACTGATGAACCGCAGACCCCAGTTCGAGTCCAGAGTCCTGTGTGAAGTTGGATTTAGGCAAGAAAAGCACTTCGGTTATGGTCAGAAGAAGATAATGTTTTGGTTTAAATTTGATACAGATGTTATGTGTGAAGTGACTGTTGGATCTTTTCCTGTCTTTAACCCAGTGCTGTAAGTGCCCGAACCCACCAATATAAAAACTTTAATAAGATCAAAGTGACAAATTTGGATGCTGCAATGAAAGGTCAGATGTTTTTTATGGAAAGAAAACAGGCTGTTTGTAGATCAGATTTGTGTACATTTAATTGATTTTCAATGTAAGACAGACAAAGTCTAGCAATAATAAATTAATTAATTTATTAAAAATAGCCCAGTATTGTTTCCTGTAATAATTTGAAACCAAAATCATTGTCACCTCATCTCACTAGTGTTCCTCTATCTTTTGACCTTAGTGAGTTATCAGGATTTGTGTTGTTATAACATATAGCTTTGACCTTGGCTGAGGTCTTCACAAGCCTCCTGTCTAAACATATTGATATTCATAAAAGCACTATCACTCTATCAATCTGCTAGACAGAGATCTAATACAGTATAATGAAGCAATAATGAGGAATTTTCTCTTGTTAAAATGTCATTTATGTAATGAATAAAAGATGATGGGTTCAGCTGTGTCTGCTTTGTTCTCAATCAGCCTTTTTTTTTTTGTTTTTTGCTCTGGCCTGTACACTAACAATGGCGTCATTGGCAGACATTGTCCCGATAATCAGCCAAAATTGCTTCATGTTTCCACTGTATAAACAATCATTAGGATGTTGTTTTGTTCATTCGCTTCGCCTCAGCCTTTCATTTGCGAACAGTGGCTGCAACGAAAACACTGACAGCTTCTAATCTAAATCTGTGATAGTTCAGAATGTCCTGATTGTGACAGCATAGCAAGGCAAATACATTTGTGATTGTGTCTGTGAGTGCATGTATTTTTGCCCCTCAATATGTGTGTACGTGTGTGTCAAGGACCCCCTACTGACTCTCCCCCTCATCTCCATATTCCTTTCTGGGAAATGTAAATGGATACATGATTATCTTTACACGGACCCAAGCAGGGTATGGGATCTTACCCTTCACTGTGACTAAAGAAGAGTGGGAAATGTTATGGTACAAATTATAAATGATTTATGTGTGTGGAGTATGGCATCTTTCTCTTGATAACCACTCCGGTGAGTTTTTACGTGCTCGTTTTTCAACTGAGACTCAGCAAGGTCCCACTGATGCGGTATCCTCTCCCTGTACCTCTCCAAACAATAAAAAGCATTATATGTCTGCCTGTCTGTTTTCAGTTTTCAGTCGTTTACACTGACCTGGTATCTTATGGTAATAAATCCCACTGAGTGAATGTAGGGTGATATACTTGATGCTGAGTAATTGGTCATTTTGGTTGCAGGCTCCCCAGCTTCACATTATAGTGATAATGAAGGCCTGCTGAATATGGTGATCAGTGTGCGTGTCGGATATGTGTCTCTGCATGCATCTGTCATAGGCGTGTGTGTGTGTGTGTTGCAGAGGTGTCTCCTGAGTCAGGGATTATTGCTGATAGATTATTTCTTCAGCCCCCTCGTTATCACTGGATCAAACAGACATGTGACCCGCACTTCATCACTCTATTCACCCTCCTCTTAAACCGAGCTCTGGAGACCTGCACAAAAAGCTGCTGGAACCAAATATATAGGGTTGGTTTGAAACCAGGGGCCCATAATGCTGCTGCACTGGGACCATTTTGCATAATTATAAACCCTTGCTAGGAATGTGTGCAGTGTATTTTCAATAGCATTGTAAATTTAGTTTTACTGCTGAGGAAAGCTTATATGAAAATGGGGTGCGTGGCTCATTTTAAAATCAACCTTTCATCCGTTCTGTTTGCAGCTGAGTTTTTAAAAGAGATAGCTCTTTAAATATATTATTCTTGTCTTTTCCTTACTGTTCTGGCCTCTACTGTCCAGACTCATGTTCCAGTTCCTGTTATTATGTGATATTGTCGTCACCTGTCCTCATTACTAGTTGAAGGACAGGCCCTTTGATGCTCATTAGCGAGCGTCCCTGTGTCAGCAGTACAGACTAGTCATAGAGAGGTGGTGTGAGCTGCAGCTATGAGAGACTGTGATGTCAGCCAACCTGTGTATACCATGACAGTGGTGACACCCTGCCGGTCGTGCTTTTGTCAGGGGGCCCTAACGAGGTCATCACTGTCCCTGAGACAGGGGTCACCCTTACATTTGACCCCTGTCCCTACCCACGCTGTAATGTCAACAACTCCTCCCATCACCTGCCTGCCGGTGTCCCTGCGCTGCCCTCCCTCATTGGCTGGTGGCATGCCGAGCTGTCATGCAAGTGGGCAGTGTGTGTGGAAATCAAGGTGGGTTGATGTCTTTTAATGAGACAGACGTAGAGACCCGCTAATGTCCCCGCCTTCGTTAGGCAGGACCCAGCTGCAGCCTGTCATCCCCCTTATTAAGCTCAACCCTGGTGGGACGGCCAGGCAGGGCAACGTAGCTGATGCTCTGTCTGTCTATCAGTTGGTCAACTTCTCTCCTCCCCTCTCCCCTTGGTGAACCTTAGTCTCCAGGGTGGAAAGCAAGCTCTGTCTGCCTGATGGCATGGTACTGTATGTCAGGGCTGTACTCTCTGCTGTTTTCCCTGGTTCCTGGGAGGTGGCTGGCTAATGATCCACCGACAGGGCTTTGGGGTGCTCCACGGCATTTTGTTTCCTGATTAGAATGCAGCGGCGGCCTTTGTCAACAGCGATGTCAGCCGCTGTAAGGACAAAGCATTGTTACCAGGAGCATAATTAAATCTAATTCCTGTGAATCTGCCACCTGTGTTGACCAGGCAGTCAGGGATTCAGAGATTGTTTTTTTCACCTCCAGCCACTCTGTATTTTGTGTTTGTTCTCTCCCATCTCCTACCCCTGTATTTGTTGTTGTTTCTAATATGCTGTGTAACAGGGAACAAGCTACACAACGGGGAGAAGATATAATTGTAGTAAGGGGATATATATATATATATACATATATATATATATATATATATATATATATATATATTATATATATATATATATATATATATATATATATATATATATATATATATATATATATATATATATATATATATATATATATATATATATATATATATATATATATATATGTGTGTGTGTGTGTGTGTGTACATTTTTTCTTTCATTTACGAAAACAGTAGCACACATACATTAGAAAATAATTGCATGATCTTTTTTAATTATCTTTTTTTTCCTAGGGACAGCCCAGAGCTGTAATAGTGATTATTAGACACTTAAAAAAAAAACTGTCTAAAAATGTATTATTTGTATTATTATTATTATTATTACTCAGCATGTTATCAATAATGTCTGTGTATACATATATGTATCTGTATATGTATATATGTATAAATGTTAGTAAATTGTATGCTTACTCATTTATATAGAATTCTATAATTTTGTATGTGTTTGTATGTATTCCTTATGTATATTTATTCTTTTCATCTGTTGTGACCCTGTTATAAAAGGCTACAGTTATCTTTCTCATCAAATACGCAGTGACATGTGAGCCAGAGTTAACCAGACCATTAAAGGCAACAGCAGTCCCTGGGATATGCACTGGTCAGAAATTAATTGGCCCCATGGCTGTTTGAAAGCACAGGGAAAACAACTCCATGGAGTGTATCAGGATTTCCCACATAAAATATGTCAATTTTCCCAGCTCAAGCCAGCAATAATGACCCCACGGTGCCGTAGAGTTGTGTGACAACACAAATGACACTACACTGTGTGCTAATGACATGGGATGTAGTCACTGGGTAAACATGGCAATTAAACAACAGTCTCAGACTGAGTGGGGCACACACAGAACCTTCACAGACCCCATTGTGTCTTTGTCTTAGCGCACTCTCTCGCTTGCTCTCTTTCTCTGTTCCTGTCTCTCTCACTCTATGAGACATTTGCATGCTGGAGGCATAATTGGCTGGTCTCATGGTGGCAGTGGCAGTATTCCTAGAATGAGGACATCTCAATGCACCTCACACGTCCTCACTGTCACAAGGCTCGCTGCTGAAAGCCTTCCTGACACAAACACAGCAACACAGAACGCTCCCACAATGGCAGCCATGTCTGCTCCCACTCAAACTACACCCTGTGACAAGAAGGAGCTGAACTAAGCACATTTCTCTCCCCCCCTTGCAGTTTCCAAAGTTCAGGATTACCGTCAGCATGCAGGAGCACTGCTGGAGAAGTTTTTTTTTTTTTTATTTTTTTTTACTCTCTGAGAAGGCTGTGTGAGAGAGTTTGGAGGGTGACAGCCAAGGTGTAGCAGTTTGCTGAAGGAAACTCACATTGAGTTTGAGTATGTAGGCACATTTGAACATGCGGTAACTTATATAAGTGGCACATTTTGTATGCATGATGGACTGAATTCAAATCTATTGTCAGCTGGAATGTAACATGTAACATGTGTTTCATGTTTCCTATTTGCAAAAAAAAAAAAAAAAAAAAAAGGTGGAAAAAATGTGACCAGCTGATTACTTCTACAACCCTCAGTATTAATCTTGACCTATTATCACAGATACACATTTCTACATCTTTCGGTGACACTACAGTGTGCCACAGTGGTCAACACTCACTCGTCACATTGATGGAGTAGCCCCTGCCCGAGCCTTACTTCACTCACCCGTAGAACAATTAGCAATGCTGAGCAATTTTGCAATTAACAGCCTCATAACTGTCACATTCCCCAATTTTAAATCAGCAGGAGTAATATGTGCTTTAGAGCAAAGTTTAATTACAAAGTAAAGCATTTGCATTTGTAGTAATTATTATTATTTAAATGACATTATTATTACTTTTTTTTAACACTACAGGCAACGCACCTCCCTGTGGCCAGAGGTTTATTTGTCTGTAACTGTCACACTCCATACAAAGAAATTACACAGAATCTGATAACAATGCACTCTGAGCTTAGTGATAAAGAAATAATGTTTTAGGTGACTGAATGAGTGACTGCCATTGCCAGAAGAATAGCATTCACTTCAAGCTTGACATTCTCCATCAAACCACAGCATACTCTTGTGAACAAACAGTCTGTCTGAAACTCTAAATGGGCTCAGTCAAAATGGATGCTAGAGCCCAGTCAAGGCTTAAATCATCTCTCTGTTGAGCTCAAAAGAGAAGCGTCAAAGCCAGAAAACAGAAGAGTCGGGCTGATGGAATCTGGCGCAAACACATTCCCACCTTTCCAATCTTATTTTCGTCTCTCGCCTTCTGCCTGGTTCCCTTGCAGGGGCTTAGTGTACTTTTTATGTCCCAGTGCGTACAAAGTCTATCAGAATGCATTTGTTTCAGGGAGCCCCCATTCACTTTCAAAGGGTTAAACAGACCATTCACCGACCTGTCAACATTCCCTGGCCCGCCTCACGGAAAAGTCTGCACGAGTTTTGTTCCCGATCAACACTTGTCTCCTCGGCCCGTTGTTACTCGCGTCGTGTAATATCCATGACAATCGTGTTGGGCTTTTCAGGGGGCTCTGTAGCACCCATTCTGTGGGGCCACTTTCAGGCCATAAAGAGCTTTATTTGTGTGGATTTGAAAGAGTCATGTGAAGTGCCCTCAGGCTGGAATCCTCTTCAGCGGGTCACCACTGTCTCAATAGTCTTCACACTCACAGGCGGTCATCAGTACTGCCCTCACGTTCTTATGAAGCAACATCAACGTCACTGCTGCAAGAGTTCTGAAAGTCCTCTGAAAGGTGCACTACAGACAAGCAGAAGTAAAATGGGTGCTACAGAGGGAGAGACGAGCACAGCGAGTGAGATAACAGTCTTACAGAAAACTAATGTTTTGCACTGGGATGAAATTAAGGAGCCCAGTATTTTACGCACTTGACTTGGCTGGGTGTCTAACATCAGCAACACCAGGACCCCTTCTGACCCCTGACCTGTCTCTCTAACCCACCCGCCTGACGTGTGTGGACATACACAAACCGCACAGCAGCCGAAAGGCGCTGAGGGCCGGGTCGTGGGAAGTGAAGAAGTTCCAACGGCGTATTCATTTTCGTGGACCATATGGAAATTCTGTTGTGTGCGCAGCCGACGCGTTAGATAGTGGTGACCCTAACGGCCGTGCGTGTATGCTGAATGGTAAACAATGTAGAGTGGGGCGTCACCCTGACCCTCGGCATATGGGCATCCATTCTAAAGAAGGGTTTTCACAAACACAGCCATGCTGCCTGCCAGGCCCTTGGGACTTTGATTTGTTAATGAATTGCTCTATTGACTTGCATCTTCGCTAGCTTCATTAGAAGACACCAACAACACTCCCTGTTTTTCTTTTTTCCCCTCCTTTTTATTCCACCCTAAACTTATGCTCAGAGAGGAAGATGTGGGCAGAAGGGGGGGAGGAGTAGGGGTAGGGGCAAGGGGGTGGTAGGGTGTATTACAGAACGCTATTGTATGTTTGACTGAAATCTTCAGGCTTGTCATCTGTTTTTGCCCCTTTTCTGTCGCTTCTATTATTTCGCCCAGCTAATTTGTATTGTGGCAATTTAAGACAACTCTCCAGTGCTCAGTGATGCAAGAGAACAAACCTAATGCCCCACTCCACCGCCTCCCTGTCCTACTCCCCCACCCTTACACCCACATCTCAGGCAGGCCATGGCCCAGGACCAGCCTCCTCTAAATCTATTTCCCAGTCCCTCCCCGGCCCTCATTACCATGTGGAGACAATAATGGTTTTGTCAGGACGATACCTGCTTTACAAGTAGCAGATTATTGTGTCCCGCCAGTGTTAACACAACAAGTACAAGCCCTCTGTCTGTGGCCATTCCACCGGCTGTCAGCACTCATCCATAATGGAAGTGTCACACCATAACACACAGCACACAAAGACGTGTGACCCTCCAGCTCCATGCACAAAGACATACAGGCTCTATAAGACTTACACAACATATGGCTACAGCATTATGGCCCGTGGTTCTTCCACAAAACACCACTGAGCCAAAAACTTCCTACCCTTTGTCCTTAAAATGTGTTGCCCCTGGCTGCTAGGCCACACAGTGCCATGGTTGTGCACCAATTACACCATACTTTACCAAGAGTACCATCTGCATGCCAAATGCAACATTCTGTCTGGGCATTCTGGTCCACTAGGTGTGAATTTTACAGGCCTAGAAGTGTATTAAAAACAGCAGGAGTCCTGTACATGCGTGCATGTTTTATTATCTTTTTTTTTTATTGTTTATTGTTCATGCGTTTTTGCTTCTTTCTTTTCAAACTGCGTATATACAGGCATGTAAATATATTATTAATTTTCTTTTACACTTCTGACAGTGTTGGCTGTCATGTCTACCTAAGATGTCAACCAAAAATTCTGTTCCAATGCAACTTTATCAATGTTTTTAAAAGCAACAAACTAAAATAAACCATTGTATTACAGTATGTTTACATGCAGTATATTTCAGCACAACATTAGAAAGTTTAAGAGTTAAAAAGAACAACTTTCTCTTGTGGGACTACTAATAACCCCTACTATAAACAACTATTTCCCAGAGAAATGTACGCACACACACACACGTATATATATATATATATATATATATATATATATATATATATATATATATATATATACAGTATGCAGTATAGTGATGCTCCACGTTACACTGTCCTGGCTGACGGATGTGAATCTCAAACAATACAGTATGTGTCAGTGGCATTAGACAGATGAACTTTTTTAACCTGTGAACACCGGCTGACTGAGGGAATTTCCTGCTACTGTACATGTGAGGAGCCAGTGGGTCAGCTGGAGAAGCTTCCTGCCCTCTGCAGAGTGAAGGACGCCTGCTGTGTGGGTATAACATGGCAAGCCAGGTTCATTGTCTGGAAAGAGGATGTGCTCTGGTGTTGTCTTGACTCTGGGCTGGGACACACTGCATATGACGCATGAAAGCTCTCACTGGCTGGACCCAAAAGTCAGGGTGGAGCGTGTCACTCGTGCTGCGAGCTGTGGCCTGGCATGGCGACGATTTGCTCAGTGGAGTGGATAGCTAATCTCTATCAACAGGAAAAAGGTCACTTCTGAAATTGTTTTGGGAAGTGAGAGATAAAAATATATTTTTCATATTTATTTAAGCATAACTTTGTGAATTATGGTTACCCTTGGCTGAACTTGTCACATAATACTGTTTGCTTCAAAAATAGAGGATGCAAGATGAATCTTGACACAAGATATTCAATGTACACTGTATATACTACGTATATTATACAATGTATACTGTATGTAATGCAGTTCTCTGCTGACACTACCATAAGCGTACACCACCACATGGCCCTTGACCTGGGTCTGAGGTAGTCAGACAGGCGTAGTGCTGGACAGTAGGTGGCCCAAAGGCTGTTAAGTGTTGTAATTGGCTGAGACTGTCAGAATCTTCACTGAATGCAGGATAGTGTGAATCTTCAACATGAACACCACGAGCACTGTTCGTTGGCAACAAATGTTTTTACATTTGCTACAGAGCTCACACATTTAGACTATACTGTCAAAACTAATTAAGAGAAGATAGAGTTTGGCAGCTTTTTGAGATGCCAAACTAACTTTTCTTTTATTATTATAATTCCTAAGACAGAATAAATTCAACAATCTGCAGCTTGCTCCTGTTAAAAACCTTAATCCTGTTAAAAATTACAGACAATGATTATTTCACATGAAATTCTTTCCTAGATTTCTAGTTTTTCTAGTTAGTTTATACTGTTTGTATATATATCCGTTAGTTATGACAGTATGAACCAGATAGTATTGAAAGAAAATATTGGGCCTGTGCGAGAGACTGGATACAATGAAAACATTTACCACATCTCACAGAACAATTAGGCAGGCAGAATGATGAGGAGAGACGCGGCTAACTACCCGATGGGGCCACTCGTTTCTACAGTGCTGCATCAGAAACAGTTGGGTTTCATTTCATATGCTGCTGTGCTCAGAGGAATCTCAATATTTATCCAGTTTGCCTGGCCATGGCACCTGCTGGGGGAGACATTAGTCATTTGTAAGTATTAACATGGGCATCCCCTCCTTCCCTCATCTTCTCTGTCTCTCTCTCTCCTCGTCTTCCTCCTCCCTCTGCACTCTCACTCCCTCCCTCTGTGAGTACACTGTCAGTCATGTTGTAGCCTTTTAAATGTCATCCACTTACTGTGGAGAGCCGTCGCCCCACTTGACAGTTTTATTGGGAGACGTTGTGATGATGGTGATGAGAGAGAGAGAGAGAGGAAGAGAGGCAGAGAGAGAGAGAGAGAATAAGAGAGGTAGGACTGGGGGGAGGCATCATCGAGTCAAATCAAATTAGAATAATCAGAGTGATGTGATTAATAGGAGTGCCATTGTGGGGTAATCATGCACAGCGATCATCACTGCGGTGGACTTCAAATTAGCGTGCCCTGCAGTGAGGCTTTGATCTGGCAAGCATCAAATAAAGCTGGGCGTCAGGTTGTCACTTTCTTAAAGTACACCTTCGCCTTGACGTCTTTTTGCCACACTAAAAATAGAGACGGAAGACAAAACGTGACAAAAGGCTGAGGTACAGTCGACAAATGATCATGACTGCGCTGTGTGGCACCTGCTACTGTGAGCCACTCAGGAAGATCTACATTTCAATTTCTTAAGGTGGACTTAGAATCCTAAGCAGATAGGTAAGAGAAAGAGACAAAGCTAAAGTGCTAGAAAGGAAGACATCAAAGTGACATTAGCTCCATCGAGTTTTTTTTTTTTCTTTTCTTTTCATTTGAAGTGCATGTCTGTCAAACTCAGATGTAGTTAAAGCTACAGAAATCACCAAGGAATTATTCACCTACTCTATTTGTAATTGTTCTGACTTTAATGTGCGACATCCTGATGGGATGTGCAATGTATATATGCTTATCAAATAAGAATATAATGCATATTGCTCTTGCTATGGGACTAGTGACAATCCAGTTCAGGCATAGAATAAAGAGAATCTGAAGGCCTCACTCTTGTGACAGAGAAAACACTTGGATACAAATATTCAAAGAAAAAAGAGACATTCAGGAGCTGTCATGGAACATGTAGCTGAGTTTGTGACAGCTCAAGTGTCATGGAGACTATGCTTGGTCTCTGAAACACAGAGCTTGCCTCTGCCCCCACTACAGGAATACTGACATTTTCATTAAAAGGTCACCAATCTTTTCATGTATTCACTTCAGCTTTTAATGTGAGTAGAAAGGTGAGCACGAGAATGGAAAGAAGAGAAGTGAGTGAGAGGAAAGAAGAAGAAATAGACGGGATTTAGACATCGTCAGAGATGAAGCGGGTCTCTAAGAGATACAAGATCAAAAAGAGAAAAAGACTAAAGCTATCGGTTCTCAGACCAAGGTCAGAGCTATGAGCTACACATCCCCAGTTCCTATCTTATACAGATATAGAGCTTTGAATGGTTCACTGTTTGCAGCATGGTCGGCTGCACTTACAGTTTGTCTTGCACTGTGTACTGTTTATAAGGTTCTGATGTCCTTGCAATATGGTGTTCACACTGAACCTTGTTAAAACTGTTCCTCAATCAGGCGCCAACGCCAAGTCCTGTTTGTTTATGGTGTTAATGTTAACGTTAATTACAGTAATTATGACTCTGAGTCAGCAAGCCAATATTCCCACCATATCTCACCGTTTGCTTACTTCAAGGTTGTTTTTAATGCCTCGCATAAAAGGACAGACTCAAACAAACAATTTAATGGTAAGGCAATGAACCATAAGAATGTGCATTTAAATCCGCATTTATATGTAAAATAATTCAGCACTAGTACATAAGGATATCCATTACTGAGCTGATACTTTGAAGTGAATGCCAAAATAAAGGGAGGCCTTTTAGTTCTCTAATTTACCATGTCAATAGCAAGAAGTTAAAAGATGCCCCCATTTAGCTGTTTAAATGAGGATGTAGAATTTTTTCCTCTGAAAATGGATTAAAATAATTTGGCGAGAATAATCATTTAAATAGCAATAAGGACCCAGAGTGTATCTATTGAGCATAAAATAATTTCAAGTATAAATTAAATAGCTTATTACTGCCTTTCATTTCCTTGAGGGAATCATCTGCACTTCTTTTTTCTCAGCCCCCTTGGTAGATGGGGTAATTTTCTTTGGAGGTTGGTGGAATAAGCGCCGTGCGGCCGCGTGTTCAGCAGGGAAAGTACATGAAAGTCTTCTGTTTTACACAGTGGATCTCATTCTCCATGCTGTCCATATTTCTGTCTGTCTATCTTGAGACTAGTGCTAAAGCTCCTTAGTCTAACAGCGTTAGAAGAGAAGAAGCGAACTTGTAACTGCAGTGCAATGCGATTCTCAAGAATAAATCCAAGTCTAATCTTCTATTCCTTACCTGTCAGAAATCCTTCACTCACCATGCCCCTGCATTCCTTTACACATTGTCAATGTGTCAGAGAATTGCTGAGATAGGTTAATTTCAACACCTCTCAGCTGATATACACCCCAAAATTAAGTTGTGCAATAGCCTGGCCTGGGAATGTTCCAGCGCTGGAATGCAGTGTTCAGGCACTGGAGGGGCTGGAGCCTACAGGCCCTGGCTCTGGCTGTGTGACGTCAGTGTGGTGGCATGGCAGAAAGCTAAGGGCCTGTTTGGCCCTGACAGCTGCGTTTGCCCACAGTAATACACCCTGCTGGCCGAGGCCAAGGCCTCTCTCCTGCTGTCAGCACACCGATCGGCTTTCATGGATCATCCCTTATCTGCCGAATCTGTCATTGCAGTGGAGGGCTTCTTTTGGGGGGCTTTAAACCGTGCTGCCATGGTTCACAGGCTCCAAGCCCCCCTTATGGATACCTCATGGTCTCTCTGCCTTTCTGTCTCGCTGTCTTTTCCAATTCACGTCCCACTCTCTTTCTTACTTTATGCATCTCTCCATCTTGCTCTCAGATGCATACCATATCTGTCATTCCATTTTTGTCCCTCCTCTGTTTCTGAATGATTGAAAGCTAACCTGAGTTCCAGAGTATTAGAGCTGGGGGCTGGTGGATTGTTGCAGCGTTGAAGAGTAAGGGAGTGTTCTGGGAGGGAAGAGGCTTTTGTTTGTTTGGACAGATGCACAGACCCATCTCTGAACTTCTGTCAGTGATCAAAGGAGCCGATGATGTAGAACAGATTCATGGGCCATGTCTTATCAGCCCTTGCTCCGGCCCTCATCCATCATCCTGAGCCCTCGTCCGTCTCATTCCGATGACGGCACCCTAAACAAGGTGCATTAATCACTGCCGCTCACTTCTTTGGCCAGGTGGCCTCATGTCCTCCAGACATCGACACTAGCTCGGGGGTTTCAAGGTACACCTCTACTCTCGCCAGACCCCTTTGAGCAGCTTTTCTCAATGGGTTTGCTCTTTTGCCAATACCAGCTACTGGTGCTCTTTTACCTGGTCACTTCCACACCTGAGATTTTAGTTGAATTAAATAAATTTATGTACAGATGCATGCATGCATGTATGCACAGTTTGCACGTGTCATATGCACAATAAGCCTGGTGGACTTCTGGTGTACTTCAGTATGTATGTCCTCTTGCTGGTTACCTTCGGTCACAGGCATCCCCCGTTATTGATTTCAAATGGAAAGTGAGTCATTGAGCTTGTAGAGGATAAAGGCAAAAACAGCTTAAGTGGTTCCTTTGTGTCAGCAGGTTAAGCAAAGCGTTTCACACAGGCTTTTACAGCTAGAGATAGTGCCTTTGTGCCTGAAAAGACTCAACTTAAAACAAATGCCAAATGTGACACCAAAGGGTAATGGCTAAATACAAAATGAGGTGCTTGTAAGAGAAGGCTTATTTGTCACGCCAGGCTGTACTCTCCTTCAAAAGTTTCAGAGGTGAAAATAGGACTTTGCTGGAAAGTTTCTGGGTTAAAATAAATGTAGTAGTATTTAGTTTGGAGTGGTAAGTATTTCTTGTATTTAAGGTGTACATGCGATCGGGAGGTGTGTTGTAATATATGTTAGCAACAGTGACCTCAGCAAATTACCATTATATTTCTGGCCATGTTGGGCTCCATGGGATGATTATAGCAGTGTGGGAAGGAGGTCAAGAGGTCGAATGCCAAAGCATAGCGTCATGAAATACAGAGTCAAATGACAGAGCATGTGTGGTTGAAAAGCCTAGCAGATGCAGAGGCACTAGACCGACAGACACACATACACATACACACAAAGTCAAAGTCATTTCAAAGGTGAGATCTTAAGCAAACAGATGTTGACAGACAGGCTACAAGTTCATCTCAAGGTGAGGAGACATAAACACACAGGAAGTCATCTCTGATGGCTGGACACACAAGACATTCAGACAAGGCTGTGTAGTAATGAAATGGGAACACGCAAATTCAGCTATCAGCCAACTCAATATTTCTCTCATATAGAGTTGCATAACCTTGCTGTTGTCCTTGGACTCTGAACTGTTAATAAGCCTATTTGTTAAAATGACACTGGCAGGCAGCATAAGCTTGGTTCCCCCTATCCCTCAGAGTGGAAGTCAGTTATGCCCCCTCTGAGCTCATCTGGCAGAGGTGAGAGGATATCACTCTGACTGCTGTGACAGCTCTACTTTAGCATATTCATGACGAGTAGAGTCTCATTTCACAGGTGTATTAAAATACCTCTAACCCCTTTCTTATAGGAAGCCTCGTCTCCCAGTGCAACGGCTAGATGCCATGCATGAAAATCGATGGGGAAAATATGTAGAAATATAAGCATGCATCAGAGGCCAGGTCAAGAACCTAATTTCACAGTGACACCGGGGGTAATTTGGCTCTAGAAATGTTTGTCAATTCGCCATTCATTTGAGCTGGCATGGCAATGCTAGGCCCCCAGTGTGAGTGCAAGGTGGCCAACCTGAACGTCTGTATTTATGGTGCACTTCTGTGAATACATTACGCCTGTCACAATGAAATAAGTGACATACTTACATGCTGCGAGGAGTAAGTCCAAAGGGGTGAGCGCCGGGCGAGGGAGAGATAAGGGGAGAGGTAATTAGTACATTCATCTTTTTTATGATATCATTTTTCAGACATATATGATCACAATGTAAATTAGAAATAAGGAGGGACCTGCAGAAAATGGAATTCATCTGGAGTGGGTCAATTGCCCTACAATAGCAGTGCTGGGAGGCCAGGTGTAATTTACGGTGGCGCTTGGCCCTCTCTCTCCTGCCATGCACCTGGCAGAGCCTGATACCCTGCTGCACCCCACAGCTGCTGGGCCTCCTCTCCCACAGATAACGCTCTGCAAATGAAATTCATTTGCACAGGAAAAGGAAGAAAGGAAAAGAAAAGGCAGAAGAGAGGAGACAAACCTGCTTTCCCCTTTTTGCGCCATCTTTCGGTCTCTCTCTCTCTTGTGATTCAGTGCTAAGTACTTACTGTAATGGCATTCTATGGATTATTGATTTTTGATTTGGTTTTTCTGCTCGGCAGATGCCCCTCATTTTAGCGGAGCCATTACCTCTGTAACGATTAGAAACAAAAAGTTAATTATGTAATTATAAAGCCAATAACAGCCTGCGCTGGTTTACCCTGCTTTAGTCGGTTTAAACATTATCTCTTGTGTGCACATCATAACAGGCGGAATGTGAGGAGAGGAGATTAACGCCTTGGAAAGCAGATGCGGAATTTAATTCTCCAGTCCACGGCTGCCTGGGAAACCATTAAGTAATCACAACATTCTCCCTCGATTAAATTCACGGCTGCCACTTTGCACACAAAGGGAAGGGGGAAGAAGAGGTGCCTGCAAAGCTCTCCCATTTTTATTGACTGTAACGTCAGTCCCTGCCTGCAGGCACAGATGAATAAAACTGTTAAATAGCGTGCCTCAATCTGTCAGAAAATGAAAAGTTTGAGTGGGCAAAATAAAATCTAAGTAAAATAAAAAGGAAGAGGTATGTTGCGATGTGTTAGGCCTGATAAAGCTCACTCAGAGCGGCTGAAATAAATGGGGGAGCAAAAAGATGCACTTGATATTTCCCCATTATTTTCACTCATTTTACTCTACCACAAATGATTTTTGTACCCAGCAGCTACAGATAAGGTTGACTGGGAGAGAGGAAGTGGTTGAATTGGACTTAGTTTAAATGCATACAGTCTGTGCAGGCATGTTCACACACGTGCACTGTACATACATTCACATATGTGCAACTGAGACACACAATTATTGACAAGGCAGAATGCATACAGCGAGTGTGACTAATTACTGGTGGATGGGTATGTGAGAAATTAATGTGGCCTTGAAATGATATTTATTTAATGTTACGCAGTGAAGCTGGTTGAAACAGCCCTAGAGGGATAGAGGTCAAAGGGGCGGTCTCCATCTATGAACGAGCACTTAAGGGCAGAGAGAGGGTCCTGCTCTGATTAATTGGGTAATTCATTAGTTTGGTTAAGTCGTTTAGTAAGATGGGTGAGACGAGGGCCTTCAACCTGAGGGCTCTGCAGAGCACCGGCTACAGACGAGGAGGAATACTGTGGCTAATGCAAGATAACAACATCAAATGAGCTGTGAACAAATACGCATCTACAGAGGCGATAGCCGGAGTAGTACTTCCATGAAAATGAGTGACAAACAAAAGGCAACTCGTCTACACATCTATACGCGCAAATGCTCTTTCATATTATATGAGTGTATACACACCGAGGATTACAGTGCAGCAAACACGGGCGTTTCCTCAGCTCATATTGACAAGCATTAATCCTACATGGAAGTTCAAGTATGTGTTATTGACTGTGTTATTGAATAAGGAGTGTGTATGTTAAAGGGCAGTTCCTTGTGCTGTATTTAGATAAGCTTTAGTTCAAAGTGCCTGCCATTATCTATCATGCTCCCTGGGTTATCGGGCTGTTAGGGGCTCTAGCTCTGACTGCCGAGCAGTGTAGATCTGTGTACATGTGTTGTGTGTAAATACAACACTGTTTTTTCATGGCTATATTTACACATGCTTCTTTAAAAAAAACCATTTCCACGTGCCCCGGCTTCTTTTCAGACCCATACGGGGGCCCAGTGTGAGTGCCAGTCTGTTGCTATACTCCCCACCACTCCTGTCCATCAGCTTCTTCCCAGGAGCCCTCAGTCGTACCCCAGAGGAATGGTCTGTGCTTCTCTGGTCCCTCTTCACTCTGCACAAATGCCAGGATCAGGTTTGGGAAAGGCAGCAGTTTTTTGTGTACAGTGCACAGCTGGTACATTCCAGATAACAGCTGAATTTAAAGTGAATACAAAGGCAAAGAGCACTGGCTTCCTCTTTGTGTATCCTCGTCTATTGACGAGCTTCTCAATCAGGCCCAAATGGTTTGTTTCTACAAGCATCCACACAATATCATAACAGCACTGGCAGAGAATAGCAGGCAATGTGTCTGGTTCCTGTTTGGACCTGTTAAGCCTTTTCAAGGTGTCTGTGTTACATCAGACACTGAATGGGCTAACTGGGATGACGTGTTTGAATATAGAGGTTCAAATCCAAGTACACTTGTCAGTAGAGTCTTTGATCAGAGCCTTACAGTGGCAAACACGTTCAGCAACTAAAATATAATTAGAGGGATTTTTAGTAAGATAAAGCTCAATACTCCTTTCCTGAAACACTGAATGTATAAATAAATATGCAGTCACTTTTTTAATGTGATTTATTCTACAGCTTCTTTTGCTAACATATATTTGAGGAGATGTCAATACTCTGTGGTAAAAACGCTGTGATGAATGTTTTTTCAAGCTGTTTTTTTAGCTTTATAGAGATGCATGATGACCATAGCAGACATTCTCTATCTTTCAGCAGCTCCTAGAATTCCTCCAGGCCCCCTTGTAGCTCAGTTCAAACACCCCCCCATCTGACCTGCACCCCTGGCGTTCTCTGAAACATTTGGTCCCATCTCTCCGTGTCAGCAGAATCTGTCTGACCAAAGCAAAATGACATTTCCTGACAATTCACAAGCTAATTACAGTACAAATAATTGCATGTACACAAGGTGTGTACACACCTGTAACACGCCTGGTCTTATTGGCTATAAGTGATTGATGAGCTCTGGGAGCAGAGGAAAACAGACACAAATGCACACAAATGGCTAAACTACAAATATGCGCTCGACAACATATTCAAAAGAGCCACATACACATGCAAGCACACTCACAATGCATAATGCACACACACTAGGCATGTGACATGGAGAATTCACTTTCTCAAAAAAGCCGAATTCCTCCCAGAGTCTCTTTTGAACTAGGTCAAAGCCCCCACCCACAAGCCGCAGCAGAAAGGATGGGAAAACTAATGACTACAATAGAGTGTTTGCATTTTTCTTGGACCCTGAAAAACACAAAGAACAAGGCCTGTGACAAGCTCCATTATTTGGTTGCTCTGCCAGTAAGGAGACAGCTCCTGCTGGAGAGATGAAAGTGGGGGGTGTGGGATAGGGAGGACAAGAGAATGGAGAGTGTGTGGGTACGGGTGGGGGGTTATGTGTGTGGGGTGTCAAGAGGGCCATGGAGATGGCAGGTGATGAGGACGGTCCCGCCCTCGCTGCCATAACCCATGTCGCGTGGAGCTACGGGCCCATCACCACAAAGACAAATTATCGCAGGGGGAATTTCACGGACAGGAAGAATCTGTCACCTAGTGGAACCCTCCCTCTTAGGGACTTCACACAGTCATTATGAGCTTCTTTAAGGAGGGAAAAATCACTGAGAAGCCAGTCTGCAACATCCAGATGGATGGGGAGGAGAAGGTGTTGGTCATAAGTTAGAGGAGAGCTGTTGTGCTTTTACTTTTTTATGCTGTCTGAAGCACACACTTCGGATCTTACTCATTTTGTAGCTGTTGCTATTACACATTTGAGGGTAGAGCAGAACAGCCACGGGCAAAATATCAGTGAATGCTGTATATACATATTACATGAGAGATTGATTAAATACACTACATGTTATTAAAAGTCTGTAATTACACTTTTAATATTTGTTTTTTTAAAATAAAGTCCTGCAAATTCTATTTAGACCGACTCTTTTGAAATTGGTGAAATGACCTCCAATCAATCCGGCTTTGAGCATGAGGATGTCAGTATTCTCATTGCTTCTGTTGTTGGCATGCAGCCTCCCAGAACTTGGACTGTTCCCAGCAAGCACATGAAAAATCCTGCAATAATAAATAATACCTCTCAATTGGGTATTATGTGTACTTAAGGAGTTAGATTTATAAATTAAGGCTTTGTGTTTAATTGGCAACTCCCTGAGAGAGTTAACAGTGTGTTGAATGTGCACTTCATGGATAAACTTAGCATTAAGTCTCTAGATACACAGGCAACAGTTGTTGGGAAATGCAGGCAAACACATGATGTCAGGCATTGTAAAGAGAGGCTGCTCCAATAGGAGGACTGAGAGTGGTGATAAATGGCATATTTATTTGGGATATTAAAGTGCTTGTACTTTCACCCCATAGGAAATTGTGAGGCCTTTTTTTTTTACTTCACTAAGAAGTACCACTCCATCCATACAACAAATACATCATCACTAATTTTGGGAACAAAGATTATTCAAAGATATATACGTTTGAAATAGGGTCAAAATTAAAATTGTTTTATTTGTAATGTTTTTGTCTAAAATTTGTGTGTGTCACAAAAATTATTAAGTCAGTGGGTGTGTCATAATTTTGCCTTTTCAAGACAATATGGCAATAATACATGATGTTTGTTACATTCACCATGAAGCAATGCCCCCCTTCCCCCTTTTCAGTGCCCGTATCATTCATAAGACCACAGTATGTGTAGGCATGCTCTATATTTTATAACAGGTTGTAGTACAACAACTTATTCTCTTATTATTCAGAGTGGATGCTTGTATCCAAACATCTAACCCAATAATAGGAACAAAGGGGCTTTAAGTTGTTCGTGGAAAGAAGCCACATCTATTGTGTTCAAAGATATCATTCCAATTGAACCATTATGGCATTGCCTTTTAAATTTGTCTTGGCCAACACAAAAGACCAGTGGCCCTTTAACAAATGTGAAGGGGATTATTCTATTCCTTCAACTTCGAACCCCACAGTCTTTCTCCTCTCTTTCACACAGGGGCATGAACTTGGATGGGTGCTGCTTTCCCCCCCCCGCTGAACACCACATTTTAAACACACAGTCACAATTGGCTGGATTAACCTGCTCCCTGCCCCCCTGTATGGATGGACTCGACAAACCCTACCCTGCTAGGAACCAGCAGAGGTGCATGCTAACTGGATCATGTTCTGTGAGAATATAAAAAAAAAAAAAAAGACAAGTGTCCCTAACTTTTCTCATGTCACTTTCTCTCACAGCCCCCAGTGTGAATGTGTATAGGCCTCACTTAAAAGAGACTCCTTTGAACTGGATTCATGGTCCATTTGCATAAGCAGATTTGAGTGAGGAGAATGGAGGGGTATTGCGGCTGGTCATTAATATGCCAGCTAATTCAGCACATTGTAAGCCCATTGATGCTTCACTAAAGGGCAGTTATCCCATTGCCATTGTTTAGGCCTGAACCAGTCTCAGCAGTTGTTACAAATTACATACTTAATTGATTTAAAATCTGCCATAAACCGCACAATGAGAAGAGATATGGCAATGGCTGATGCTGGGCGCAATGCTAAGTGAGAATGTATTTATTTTTAACACTAATGTTAATGTCGGCCTGAAATGAATGGGCTCGCAAACAGCTGTTTGTGAGATAAACATCAAAAGCAGATGTTTTCCCAGTCAACCCTGCTCACTTCACAGCATCGCTAACATAAGCACGCATTTCAAATATATTTGCAGACTCATTTTCAACACATTTGTAAAATGTTTCCCATCAGTCGTGACTTTGGCTGTTGGTCTGATTTTCAGCCAAGCTACTCTCCAAAGATAACACAGTGCAAGTGATTACTGCAGCACTGTTTGTGCCGTCATGGCTCAGCCACAGTAATGCACACCCCACATTTTCGCACTCAGCACCAATTAGTGGCTGCAACAAAACCTGACCAAAAATAAACACCGCAGTATTGCATACTTGTTACGACAATAAGACGTAATCCCTGGGATATGCTGAACAATATTAGCTTTTCAATTACTCCTCAGAGCCATTGAGCAGCAGTCTATTGAAACAGAGAGCAAACCCCCCACCCTGAACACACACATACACCCTGTCCTACATAGGACACTCCAGCATAGTACTTGAGATGTGAGAGCTTTAAACATAGCACCCCTCAGCATACAGACCAGTGGCTCCTCATCCCTTGTTTTTCTCCTCCTTGTTTATTCTGCTCTTTTCCTCTTCTGCTCCATCTGTGACTCTCTCCCCTGAACAGCATTGACGCAAAGAGTAGAGGGAAAAAAAAAAACACTGGATGCAATGACACAATTATGATCATAAGTGATAATGATGATGGTGACTTTGAAATATGAATGACTAAAATGACACAAGTGCATGGCAGAGTTAGAAGAGGAGGAGGAAGTGGTGCCGCACCTCTTCCTGAGATGCATCACCTTTTGTGAGGCCCTGACCCGCTCTTCAGCAGTTGCCATTGTCAGCGAGTCCTTCGAGGGGTTTGTATGCTGCAGGGGCCTCTGTGTATTCTTTGTATTCTTCCCCCACTCTCTTCAATCTCCTGCCCCTGATAGGGCCACATCAAAGCTGGAGTAGCTGTGCTTTGTGGGGCCTTCGTCCCTTGACTCTCAACATGTGGTTTTGTGGCTCTGGACATCGGCACCTTTTAACCCATTCTGTCGAGATTAGGCATCGCCTTCAATTGGGCATTAGTGAAACTATAGTAACCAATAAGAAGCTTGTCGCTGAATGGAAACTATGTATCTTGTCGCAGCGGAGCTGTCGGAACATCACGATCCCAGACAAGTTCCTCTGCAGGATTTTGGCTGCCTGGATGGGGGCCCCTTCTTTTCATGCTGACACCAAGTAAACTCCTTCCACACACACTCACAGAGAGGCGCACACACACAGACACACATTTCTGCAACCCAGTCACTGTAATGGTAATTTACATTCAACACAAAGAGGGGGGAAACATTGTTTTCCGCAGGGCACAAGCATTTAATTATCTCTTTTTTTTTTCATGTCTTGCCTACTACAGTGAGTGAGAAAATTGGACCAAAATGAATAACCAACAACAGTTTAAGAAAGGGGAGGGGAAAAATTGCTGCACACGATGACTAAGGGAGTAGGTTTTGGAAGCCTGGGAAATAAACAGGAACTAATGGAGTGGGTCTCTGCTGCAGTCTTGGCTGGCACAGGGTTGGTCCTGGGGAGAGAGGAAGGGCAGGCGGAGGGCCAGGCAGTGTCGTCGGCCCCCAGCTTCATTAAGAGGTGCAAACACAGCTCCACAGTGCTCAGGCCTAGGCCTCCATCAGACAGATCCTGGCCTTAGCCTGGGCTTAACATGAGCTAAAGACTCCAGACATCACACACTCATTAAAGCCAGGCTCCTGGAGCAACTGTCACTGGCTAGGAGCTCTCCAGCAACTGCTCTCTCCAGATTCCTGTTGAGGGGAATCTTCACACATCCCCAGGTCTGCCCCCTCGTCTCCAGCACCAGTCAACAGCTTGGATTAGCCGAACCCTGGCTGGCTAAATCTTTTCTCTGCTATCAGAGGGTGATTCTTTCAAATAAAAGTGATAAGAAATATGATCCTCACAGTTTTCTGACTCAGAGTACTCACTGACAGCTCAATTTATCAGCGTGAGCAGGATGTGATGTGCAGTTGTGTGTAATCTAGATAGTGACGCTGCAAAGCCATGCAAATGTCATGAAATATACACATCATAGCATTGACACTTGGCTGGTGCTTTTTGTCTATCCGTTTTGTTATAAAGCCCCGGTTACAGTGTTCATTTGATGCTGCTTAGTCGACACAAGTCTCACACTGGCTCGGGCAGAGCACAGAGAATCAGCATGAGGGTGGATTGATTCTTGGCTGGGTGCGGACAGTCAGCGAGGGACAGTAGGCCTCCAGACAGAAGCTTGGCTGGACTCTGTGAAGACTGGAGCCTTCTGTGAGGTTGCCTGCCCCACCACATGGAGTGCTCCAACAGTGACCCTGCGCAAACTGGCAACTGCCAACCGTCTGCTTCCGTCTGCTTGGCATATTTGGCCATTTAGTGGGCGCTTGTGAAGATCAAATGGGTTAAGATCGCCCCTCTTAGTGAGCGGGGAAAAAAAGAACATCAAAAAGGTGTAAATTTCACTTCCCCACTTTTGATTAAGTCAAGCATGAAAAGAAATGTAATACTCTCAAGTGGCAAGGGTTTACACTATTGATGCTGTTACTTCTGCTTCAGGAGGCCCAATCAGCCGACAGGGAGCTGAGTAAACTCACCCTGAGTTTTAGGGGAGGCCAGATGGAGGGCTTTTGCTGTGCCTGAAAAGACAGCTTAAGAGCTCGCCTCCTCAATCCCACTCAATACTGACTGTGTGAAATCCTGGCCCTGGCTAACCCCCCAACCCACCCGCCTTCTCCAAAGCTGGTGGCTACCACCATATGGGCTTGTTTAAAAACTCCCACAGGCTGGTACAAAGCACAACAACACAGTTTTCATATCAAGTACTCTCTCAAAGAGGCCCCCCCTCCGACTCCTTCCCTTCTGATTCCAAAGGCTGTCACGGGTTCTGCTCTGATTAATAGTTGGTGTTGGCCGTCTGTTTTGGCAGATCATTTTGTGCAGTGATTAATATGAATTTGCCAGCTCAGTCCAGATTTCATGTGTTACAGAAGGAACTGTTGATTGACTCAATGTTTGCCTTCTCACCTGCAAAATACCACACTGTCAAATGTTGGAGCGAAGCTAGTGGGGTGACCCTCCAGAATAACATTGCACCTCCTTGCAATGCTTTGTTGAGACAGCCTCTCACAAAGCAAAAGTGAAGTAGAGCAGTACCCGTGGTAGTATGTGGTGGACAGCAGAATGGAATGGCTTTTGTAAAGACTTAATAGAATCTTTAACCGTTCCAACAATCCACTCCCATGGAGTTGCATTAAGTAGATATTGTAAAGGAACAATGACCTAAATAGCTCAACATCAACCTCATTAGGCATGCAGGCAGGGCCTGGACCATTTCATGGTGGAAGCTATTGTCAAGGCTCACCCCAGGTAAGCATTAAATTGCAAATGATACCCTGAAAGGCGGAGAGGAGAGGGCAGCGAGGGAGAGAGAGAGTGAATATAGCAAACACAGAGAAAATGGTTCTCAGGACAACAGGGAATGAAAAGGCAGTTGGAGGAGCTGCTCTGACCGTAAAAAATCCAATACATCACAGCTTTTGGGGAGAAAATTCCACTCGTCTCCTAAGTGTCTTATTTGTAAGCAATGCTGAGCACAGGCCTGTGTAAAAAGACAGAGAAAAAATAGAGAAGGAGCAAGAGAGAGAACCTAATGACAGACTGATAGCAATTACTTGTGCACATCGCCGGCTCCTCTGTCTCACCAGCATTCCAGGGGAAAATTAGACGAGTGGGAAAAAAATAAGGCCCAGACGAGGATAAAGGGGTTGAAAACAGTTTAGACTGAGTCTGAAGAAGCAGTCTCTGTAGTCTCTCTGCACTGTCACAAACTTTCCAGCAAAGTCTATCCTTCAGCAAATCAATAGTCACATCCTCTGCGCCAAACAATCTTCACCTAATGACCCCTTGGATCAACATGTTAATAAAGGGGTCTCCGAAGAATAGTTTGCAACTGCAAAGTGTTCTAGTGAGTGACATTTAAAGATGCTCAGAAATGGGAGTTGTGCTCCCTGGCGGAACTGCTCTCTGTCACCCTTCCTGGTGAGAAATTGTGCCTTTGCATATTCCTTGTCACTGGTGGCATAAGTTAAAGGACCCCTGAGGACAGTGTTAGTCACTGCTTGCCTTGTGGAGTGGAGTAAATTAAAGCAGGGATTAGGGCAGGCGAAATTGTGGATGACAAGCAAGGAGGTGGCAGCCACATCAAGTGCTCTTTAGGCCCATATGTCTTCATGAAGCGCCACAGTAGGGGCCACTAATGAGCTCACAGCACAGCAGTTTACTTTATTCAAACTGAACTAGACAAACACTTTTTTTCTCTCTCACACTTTATCTTTCATCTCTACTCACATATGTGTATCAACACAGCCCTGCAATAGAAATGCATATGTACAGCCTTAGTACACACTAGAATAAAGAATAACATGCATGATCAATTCTTCCTTTTGCAATTTCAAACAACCAGTAATGAACCAATGAAATCAAATTAAACAAACGTAAACAAAATTATTCTTATTGAAAAGTATGCACATTAGAAACAATCACAGGTTAAACATTAGCTTGATATTTGTTCATCAGCAGCACTCAAGTGACTGTTTTGCCATCTTTTCCATGATGAGGCTTTCACCCTCAGCTTTATGCTAAAGTAAATGTTATGCTCTAGATCCTGTGAAATTGTTTCCTAAAACAAACAATAAACAAATTATACAAACACATAGAGGGGAGAAGAAGCTCAGAGAATATTTTGACACTAGTTAATCCTTATTCTTCATGGAGAAACAATCTCTGACCTTAATCTGCTTCTTAAAGCAGTGTGGAATATACCCACCTTTAGGGTTGAAAAGAGGTGGGTGTCTCTGTGTGCAGTGTAGCTAAAGATTTACCATGCAATTACAGAATAATGGCATAAATTAATCATTTGAGCTTCTTCAGCACAACTGCAGGTCTGTGTTGGATGCATTCATGGGTGAGATATTCATGATGTGGCCGAGAACTTGTTAACATTTAGAAATTGCTCTCCAGCCCCTGCACTCCAGCGGATAAATATCCTCTGGCTAGTACATGAAAATATCAGAAACAACCGTGACCGCGTATGAAACAGAATGTGACGACATCAACCGGGAGGTGAGCAATGGCAAGCATGCTGAGAAATCCTGAGGCATTCAAAGAGCATTCAGCTTGCATTAAGAACGTGTTGATTGTGCACATGATTATTTGGTTAAAAATACTATGTGATACCCAGACACCCACAGAGATACTACTTTAGTTTGGGTTGAATTAGGAAATATAGGTAAAGTGTGGTACTTTTAAGTATGAAATTACTTTATCACCCATAAATGTCCCTGTTTGCATCTTCAGGTTTCTTATTGGATTATGTAAACCCTCCCTCTCATCTTGTATGCAGGCACAGTGTTAAATATATGAGTGAGCTCAGTGGGAAGCAGCCAGTGGGTGCTCTAATGAAAGTCACTCTGCTGTCCTACAGTGAGGTCAAGCGTTTACACCTGGCCATAACCACATGGGGCCACACTGCATGCATGGCCTTGGAAATGACTGTCAGATAAGGAACTGCATAATTTAGATGTGGTTTCCTAAACCAGCAGCAAAGCAAGACGGGGGCAACAGCATAAAAAAGTAAGGTTATGGGTGTACTAAATAAAGCTGTTTAAGCACAAGCACTAACTTTCCAACTTTAGTTATGTCTCGGTAAAGAAACATTGCAAATAATTTATAGGAATTTCTTTACCTTGTTTAGAGTTATACAACATTAGGATAACCTATTCTGGATAACTTGCTGCAGGTTAGCTGTCAATCAAAATTAATTGCATAAAACTAACTTTCATATTTTATAATTTTCCTATGACCATCTGGGCATATCACATGCATTTTAAACATTTGTTGCCATGATTCCACCCTATATTACATTTTAGTAAAACATTTTACCATGCCTTCACATACCTTTAAAATAAATTTAAATGCAGGCTGCTGGTAATATGTGTGTCTATTTGTGTATTGCCAAGATCACACCAGAGGATGGCAGAGTGGTTGATGAGACTTGGCTCCTGACAGTGGTTGCTTTGGATGCAGGGGAGGGCTTAAACAGTGAGCTTTCGGCCCCATTAAGCACTACAAAGCCTGCTTATTTTCTCAATTCCACACCTCCCTTTATATCATCCTGCATCCTATGAATTGTAAGAAAGAAAAGCAGACGTAAATAAATCCAACTCCGAGTGGCAGCTGGCATCACATTTCAAAGGTATCCCAAAACATACTCATTGGATGTAACTGACAGTTCTGACACTAATTCTAAGAACCTAATAAATAGGAGTGTATAAATACATATAAAAATATATATATCCTTCCATCCCATTGAGTTGATCAGATTGGACAACCATGCAGGAGCAATGGACAGATATAATGACAATTAAACAATAATAATTCTGAGGGATATATTGAGGTAACATAGGTAAATGTGTGTCACTTAAAGAAATGTTTACTGCCACCCCACCAAGATCTATAGGCTGCTAACTACTGTTTCCAGTAGCATGCATCTGTCCATCTGGCTGCCTTGTCCAGGCCTCTGGCCCCCACAAGCAGTCTGTGCAGCTAGACTCCACGCATGGTTTGATCCTCTTGGCAGCCAACGATGCAGCACGCTAATGAAGAGTTAATGAGCCAGCAGATCCCCGCGATCTGCACGGGGGCCACAGTGCAAAAGTTTACGTTCCCAGGACATGGAGGGAGAGCATGCCGAACAAGTTGCAGGATGAAAGCTGGGCCTGAGTCGGCCGCATAGATCTACAGCCACAGAGGGGATTACAGACACCTACTTCCAGCTTAGGCTGGAGTTTTTGAAGTTTGGGCATAGGAGGGGAGGGATCCCTTTGGCTGAGTCCTGTTTGATTCTGTTGGGAGTCTGTCTCTAATCCCCCTTTCCCGTTCTCACCTTCTGCCTGATCCACTGCAGCCTCTCTTCCCCATGGTCCAGGATCATTATCCACCTTGGCCAAGGGGGCTCCCCCTCATTAATTTCCCTAAGCAGATTACAGAGTGTGCGCTTGTTGTTGTTGTTTGAGCCATCTGATTTGCCTAAGCCCTTTGTTTTTTCATCTGGTTTACACTTTAATGCCCCCCGAATGAGTTTCAATGACGGGGGGATCAACCTGACCCACTGGCAAAGCAGTAGAAAACTTAAGGAAAGCCAGGGTAGCTCAGGGGGGAAGATGGAGGGAGGAGCATATCTCACTTCTGTCCTCTGCAGATTCAGATGTTCAGAAGGAGTAGACAAGCAGTGATTTAACCTCAACCCATCTCTTCAGAGTGGAGCTAAAGACTAGATGAGAGACTGGATCACCAGCTGCATTCGGTAACCAATAAGGACCACAGGCGCGCTGTTATCTTCTCTTGACTACAAATGACACAGCTGCTGAGCCAAACCAGGCCAAGGTGTCTCCCACAGCCAAATACTCCACTGAAGAATGAACCCTCAGAGTGATGTGGTCAGTTGGCAGGCCACACAAGCTCCTCTCTGAATTTGGGGCAGTTTGCACAATCAAAAACTGGACAGGAATTAGTTGCAATGACCGCTTGGTTGTTCTAGTTGCTCCTTCTTCTCCATGTGACATCTCATTAGTAAGATGAACGCTGCCTGACCTGGGTCCAACAGCACTTGGCAGTCTAGTATACTCTCCCATCTGACACACCTCTCACACATCATTATCAGCTATTAGCCACAGTGAGCTGAACATTACATAATTAATCCATCTTTTCATAAGCAAAGAAGGTGGAGGACTGGATTCGCTGGCATGGCATTGGCTAACTCATCAGGAAGTGAAAATGATGCACTCAAAGTGTACCTCTCTTTGCTTTGTAGACACAAACTAGGTAACTCTGAAAAGTACTCTCGAATTAAATAATAATCCTCACTGAAATATACTTTGGAAACTCTTCACATTATATATATATATATATATGGAAGGGAAAGACAGAGATGCATGCATAATTTTATGCATATGCATAACACATTTTACAGCTAGAAGCAAAAGCCCAGCTACAAACCAACAAGGGTTAATATTGGCAGCACGGTAACACACAGCAACAACTTATCAACAATCATTTCCTACCCTACCCCCACCTATACAATTAAAGAGACCAAGCTAACCTTCCTGGGTTGCATTTGTCTGGGAGCACAGACAGTACAGATGTCATCAAGCCCATCAACAGCCCAGACATTATCAGGCTCTGGGATCAAAAGGTAGTCCTTTTGGAATATGGCCAAAATCACCCCGAGAGGGAGGCCAATGAATAGGTAGAGCTCACAGGACACTCTTGTAGACCTCATCTTCCTCTAGATCTAAAAGGTCATATCCAGACGCTCTTTAAGGTCACAGCTGACTGTAGATTGGTCCTTTTTGGACCCATTGTGCAGCCAAAGATTTCCTTTATTACATGAGTAAATGTGTAATTTTCTTAAAGTATAATGATCACGACTTGTAATTTTCCATTATCTGTAAAAGTGCATAGAGTGGTGTCGCGGTTGTGACAAGAATTCCTGATTGAGAATGATGGGAAATGTTGGCTGAATAAACACAGCTTTGTTTAAACTACAACTTTGTCCTTGGAACGGTGCTGATCTGCACCTGGAAAATGTTGTGGCCTGCAATCATAAAATGACTGTCTCTGTGTATCTTTATTGCTGGGTTAAAGTGGTGTGCTGAATCACACAGAAGCTGTCCTCTAAACAACAACAGAACCTAGGCATTTGGCCTTGGTTTAGACTAGAACATAAAAGACTCAACAACATGTGAATAAACTGTTACTTGTGCACGCACGAGTAAAGCATTTGTATATGGCTGTCACTTTCCATAATAGTCTGTCTGCAGCTGACTCTTCATTGACCACATCCTGACTTTATGTAGTCTCGTTAGCTAAACTTAGCTAGTGTGTTGCATGACTAGTGCATTGTTGCCATGTATCGAGAAACTAGACAAAACATTTTCTTGTATCCAGGAGATTTGTTAGTCATTTTAGCAATGGCTTGCTTGACATTCATTTGCATTTGAATCTTGAAGTCAAGTCAAGAAGTCAAGTCAAATATATATTGAAAATATTCAATATGAATATGGATATTTAAAATGCATTTATTAAAACATGTAACAGAATAATGCTCCTTAAAACATTTGGTCATTGTTCTGAATCAGTTACTTCATTAAGATTGCAAAGTCTACTAAATAATGACTTATGTACATAATAGTCTAAAGTCAAAACCTCATTTTGATAAGCAATTTGCTTTCATATGCAGTCATAACTTTTTCAAGGTAACAGTCTGCTAAAAAAGTCTGAAATAATCCCACTTTCACTTGGTTTTCATTTGTTAGTGAGTTTGCTAGTGTTCTAATAAGAGTGGAGCGAGTAAAAAGTAAAGTTAAATCATCTGCTGCTGAGCCTGCCTCATAATTTCTGGGTGGCTAAGTGAATAACGTTAACCCACTATTGTCAATTATAGAGACTCACTTGAAACTTGCAACAACAATGGTGTTTATATGTAGGTCTTGTTAAGTACTATTTGGAAAATACATTTGGGTTTGACATGAAAAGATGAATATGAGACTAAAGATAAACATTTCAGCTTTCATTTCCAGGTGTTCACGTACCTACCCAGTGCTGGAACATGTAACTGAGAGGCGAGTGCGTTTTGTTGCCCAGGTGTGTCCTGTTACATTAGTAATTCTAACACTAAATAGCACTGAATGTCTAATCTCAGTTTCAGATTTGGGTTTTGCCTGTTCAGAGTGCATTTATAGTTGAGAGGTGAAACCAACAAGACAACCAGAGGGCTATTGGCAATTGGCTATTGGTCTATTGACAAGAAACAAACAATTGTGAAGCTTAGAGAAGATGGAAAATCAATCAGAGCCATTGCACAAACCATAGCCAGTATAATCAGAAAGAAACCAATGGTGTACGAAGTAACAGATGCTGAACGGGTAGACTAAAGAAAACAACAGCAGCTGATGACACATTATGAGAGTAGTAAAGAAAGACCCTAAAATTAGTGACATCAGCAACAACCTCCAGAGGCCAGGAGTGAAGGTATAACAATCTACTGATCGTAGAAGAAGTATAGACAACAAATGATGATCTTTTGTCTGATATTCATCTTTTGATGTCAAACCCAAATGTTGTCAGTCTACAGCAAAAATAAAGGAATTTGGCTCACTGTTTTTCTGATTCTGTGTAACTGTGTGCCACTGTACACACTGTGTGTGCCAGAGTGTTGTTGCGACTGTGCCTTTTGCCACAGCAAATCGCAAGCTATGTGTCCATGTGTGTATAACCTGCTTTTATACAGTTTCTTTTCACCTGCTACACCCAAGCCCACCGGCTCCCCTGTTGAACATGTGCAGCGAGTTCTGCAATGTACAAAGACCAGCCGGTAGAAATATCCACTGTTGAGCTAGGAAAGAGAGACACATGAGGGAGGTGGAGATTGGGAGGGAGGAGGTTGGCCCACAACCACACTAGGCTTCAGTGGCAGAGGGAAGCTGCAGGCAGTGGCATGGGGTCCCTGATGGCTTCACCCCACTGATCCCACAAATTCGGTAAACTTCATGGAAATTTAATAACTGCTGCTGCTTTGTGTTCACCCGTAGAGCCCAGGCCTGGTGCTGCGAGGCACATGTGTGATGGTTTACCCGCAGACCCTCACCACCATGTTTCTGAGGCAGACAGAGGAAAACTCTCTCTTAGTGCTGCAGCACTCCGAGCCAGGGAAAGAGCTGTGACCCCAGGGGCCCGTGCTGCTTCAGCCAATATAGACTCTGTACATCCTGAGGGGGAATAATATGTGGGGCTGGCCCGGGCCTGTTTCATTTCCCCTCCTTCTCTCTCTTTCCCTCCCTTCAAAGGCCCTGCTCAGCTGCTCCTGCTAGGCTACAGAGCTCTTTGAGTTAAAAGGACAGCGATTCTCATTTGAAATCGGTGCCTTTGCTCCCTCGTCTCTCCTTTTTCATGGGTTGGCTTCTGCTGGCTGCGCCACACTGAGCAGTGCTCTGCCATGACAACTAAATAGGCCCCCTAATACCACTTCATAAAGCCAAGGAGTGTCCTCCAGGCAAGGAGCTGTAAATTAAAGACATAAATGTTGCCTTCATGAAAAGCGAGTGTGAATCTTCCACTAAAATGACAGGAGTGGCTTAACAGTCCAGGCTAAATGATACGTTATCCAGACATAATTTATAGGCATGACCCATGGTGAGAAATAAATGGATGCGCTGGTTAAGAGGACTGTGAACAGAGAACATCTTGCTCTGTGTAATGGTGACTGATCAACAAGTGCGGCTAAGTATATGTTAGCCACTAGGTAGCACTAGAAAAGAAGAGATACATTTCAAAATGTATTTAATTCTTAGCAATTTAAAAATGCTAAGAATTAGGACAAGGCTCACTTAAATCTTTTTAAAGCATTTGTGAAATGTAGTTTTTCTTTCTCCTCCTTTTTTTTTTTTTTTTTGTTGGAAATATACCTCAATATGGAAAACTGCTGCCAATGGCTTGTGTGAAAGCCTGGTCGCAGTGGAGCTTTCTTGCCAATGCATACTGCACTTTCTGCAACTACATGTTCGCTGCTGTATCCATGACATAATCACATCATTCTGTTTAGGGCTGCAAATGTGCCAGAAAAGCAAAACAGTTGTCAGTGTCATACATTACAGGGTATGTCACATTTATTTCAACAATCTGGACACTGTGCATAGCTGTTAAACATGCTTTCTTTCACATGTTCACATTGTGTTCAGTCAAATGCAACAAATAAATAAGCATTTTTCTTGCTTTTGCAGATTTGCCATTTTGTTATGAAGTGCTCATGTGTATCCCCAGTAGAAGTTGTGTACCTGTAGTGCAAGTATGAATTTGTCAAAGGGCCAAAGGAAAGTGTGAATTAGGCGTAAAGGCTTTGAGGAGCTGCTTGTCTGGTAGGTTTGTAGGTTTTTTTTAGCATTCTTAGTGTTCACAAGACTAATACTTGAAGGCTGGCTGAAGTAAAGCAGTGCGATTGAGTGGGGGATTGATTCCGAGCGTCGGGCTACAGCTAGCTTCATTCCCAAAAGTTGCATACTTTAACTTTAACTTTTCTCCAAGAGATACATAATCAAACTTGCATCTAGCAGCTAGACGTGAAGAAAGTATTTCATTTCACATCACTCAGCCTGCCCATATCAGTCACATAAACTGTTTTTGTCAGTCTCATAAACAGTTCAGTTGCCCCTCCAATGGTTTACCGTGTCATCATTCATTTTCTTAGAGAGGGATCCTACAGGAATGATAGATGAGGAGTAAAAACAACATGAAAAGGAATTTCTTGTGCGTTTTTTTTCTCCCCAAACATAGAAAAAGAGATGTTATTCTGCTGTTTATTTAGTCTTACTTCCACGCCAGTCGACAGACAACAATGGGGAAGTGCAGGCACCTACTGCAAGAAGATGACAAAAGATGAAAATGAGTGAAGGAGCAGTCTGAGAGATAAAGGAGTTCCTTCTCCCACTTTCTCTGTCCTTCCGTCTGCCTGTCTATATCTCTCCTTCTCTTTCATTCTGGGCTGCCTATGATGATGTGACAAGTCTGCTAAGCAGATACATGCACCCATCATTTACACACCAGGCTGTCTGTAACAGAACAATTCCTCAATTCATTTTTTCACATCATTGTTTTCCCCCTTTTTGCATGTCACAGGGGTCTTGTGTTGTGGGCGTTGTGACGGCGGGGGTGAGATAGGAGGGCAGACAGGCACAAAGTGGAAGGATGCTGGGCTTCTCTAAGGGGATGTTTGGCTTTGTAATTTCACCCTTGAAATTCGTGATTACAAACGGGACAACTTTTTTAATTTTCTCTTTTGTCTGGATTCAGCTGGCTGACAGTCTGCCCCAGCAGCCAGGCCTTTTAATCAATCACCTAGATAATCAAATGTCACTGGCTATCTGCTCCATGTAATTACTTTTGCAATTAAAAATCAATCTCGAGTCACCCTGTCTAATTAGAGGGATGGGCAGATCTTCATCTAGATTGATTTTATAATACATATTGACTTCAAATGCCATAACATTGCCATATTCCCTCATTTTCATGCTGTGAAGCATCAAAACAAAATGCCAGGGATTATGGGGAGGTGCACCGAGGGGTTGTTTTGTTTCTATGTACCAGGAAAAGGTCCCTAGTCCAGGAAAGGTTCACCTTGCTAGCTTGTTGTTAATGACAGCATTCATCCTCTCTGCTTCAGTTTGAAGAGGGAAGAGTTTCAATGTAGGTCCACTAATCTACATGACAGGCCTGTAAAAAGAACATTTATTTGTCAGGATCATGAGCTTATACTGGATAAAAATAGTCTCCTCTCAGAAATCTATTAGGAATCTATTGTCAGTATAATAATGATGTGACGTGAGATAGCATAAATAACATTGGCTTCTAATACAATTGTAACATCAGAGCACATGATATCTGCGTACTCTAGTTCCTGTGTCTCTGAAGGTCTGAAGGTACATTATGACATCCAGGCAGTCAGCTATGGCAGCTATAAACAAATAAAACACCACCAGAGATGGCTTGTTCACAACTCTCTCCCTGCTTTTAGCAGATTTGTTCCCAGGGAAACAGACAGATGTGTCCATCTGGAAGACATCATAATGGCCTGCGTGCCGACCGTTGGGGACAGGCGTGTGACAGGCGCATGGGCACGGTGCCCTACCGTGCATCTTTCTGTCTCTCATCTCCACCTTTTTGCCTTTGGGGAGACTTACAGCACTGACAGGACCAATAATGAAGCTTTCCAATGTACACTTATTTGGACACCCACACAGTAACACATGCACGTGCACACACTGAGAAACATATGCAGAAACATACACACACACACACACACACACACACACACACACAGACAAACAACACATGCACAAGCACATATGAACAGGCACAGCCTCAGGGAAAGTGCCACTCATACACACAAGCCAAACAGCAGAGCCTACAGGGAAACATGGAGCTCAAGGACCAGCTGTGTGCAGAACCTTGAGAACCCGAGAATGCAAATAATAGTGGAAAAGGTTGCCACAGGCTTGTAATACAAATATGTACACAGCTAAGTACTTAACCATATTCAGGTCTCTTTTGTTTGATTGAAGCTACTTCTTCTGTGTGATTATACTAATAGCTAGATGGCCTCTCCTGTATGATGTCCATAAGTGATTAATTCTGTCCATCAAACTTGTGATGAGCAGTGTCCTTGTTACCCTTGGCTGATGATAATAGAGAGCTCTCAAACCTGTAGTTCTATCCAGACCGGTGTAGTGATTAGAAAAAGAAGAGAGTGGAGCCCCTTAAAACCCTGGAGGGAAGGAATGAAGAAGCGATGGATGGACGGAAAAGGAGACCAAAGAGCAGAAGAGGTTATTTGAGCCAACATCACACACAGACTTGGCAGCGCTGTACCTTTCCATTACACACTGAAGAGTAAACAAAGAGCATGTATCTTGAAATCTTTTCTGGCCCCATGCGGCACAAGGTATGTGATTGTCCCCCGTTAGCCCAGTGCTGCCTGGGCCTTTTCCCAGTGAGACCAGTAATAAAGGCAGCACTTATCATGTGTTGCCTCCAGCCACCATCACTACCACTACAGCAGCAGCAGGCAGGGAGAGCGGGGAGAGGAGGGCCCACCACAGTTGAGAAGTAATTAATCACCATGGAGTGGGAGCTGTCAAATCCCCAGGTCTTTTGAACTGATAATGCTGCCCACTACAATTTAGTCTGATGGAGATGAGATTTCTTTTCACCTCTGGCAAGAAAGAGACAAATAAAGTGGAGAAAAAGAAAAAGAAAAAGGGGGGCGAGCAGCAAATATATTTTTGAACAACAGTGGCCAGTGGTGTATTTAATGATTGCCTTGCTCCTCTTAAACCTGACGTCCTTATCAAGTCTAAGTGTTCCAATCAATACGTTTCCTCTCCGGCATTCCTGAAATAGCTCACACATCAACTCCCAGAAACCCCCACCCCACCTATCTCTCTCTGTTACAGCACCGCGTGTTATTATAGCCTGATCACTGAGTGCCTCTGCCAGTCAGACATATGAACAAGTCAATATGTGTTCTGATATGAAAGTTATGCTTATAACTATGCACTTTTAACCTTGATGTTCGTGCATCAGGACTGACTTGTCGGTTCGCCGCTGCATTTAACAGCTGAGAATGTAAATATAACTGTCATGCTGCATTATTTACTATAGCAAAGTGCATACACAATCAGGGTATAATTCTTATTTATTTAGTGTGTATCAGTAATGTAAAAATAAATGAATAACATTCATGAGTAGGCTTTACAGGCTTTACATTACAGATGTGAGTGAGATTTCGGCTGCCAATCAAATATGTTAAACATAATACAGAAATACAGAAAAAATGTTTATTTACAAAAATGTAGTCCTGTAATTGGTGACCACTGTGTGATCATACACATCAGATCAGGTTGGACACCAACCAAAATGCACGACAGCAGCAGACTAAATGTGTAATTCCACCAACAGAGTGTCTCGGTGTTTGATGTGCATCACTTGTTTGTTTTGGCTTTAACTCTGCTATTCCCATGGTCAAAGTGCTCTCTGAGTGCCAGAGTTCATGACCTCTGATGGTGTGTTTTGCGACATTAGATGGAGGCACTAAGCACCGGCTTTAGAAAAGGGCTGGTGAGACTCTGGACCTGCCTCTTAGCCAGACTGTGGAATGTTTTCTTACACTCTTTTAAAATCACATTTCCAAGCAGGATTATTGGCAGATTGGGTGTCAGGCACAAATAAGCATGATGGCTGTCCAGAATCCACAGTTGATAAGAGAAGTTAGGCGGCAACAGAAATAGAGAAAGGGGGTGCCATCCAGTTAAGACAAAGATGAAAGAGGGACAGCTGCTCTGGACGGGTCTGGGACCTTATCAGGCTGGCTGGGTCCTGTGTCAGGCTAGGGCTATTATAAGTGGGTCATGCTGTGCAGAAAGTTCAAAGCCCTCCCCTCTCTTTTTCCTCCTTATGTCTTTATTCACTCTCACTTATGACTCTGGATAAAATAACAAATCGTCTCCCAGACGTTTTAAGAACAAAGTGAACACAACTAGGGATTATTTAACAGCAAGTAATCAATGTATAGTAACCATTATTTTCCTTCGTAGTCTATCTTTATTATGTATGTATACCAGTTATAATACCCTCAACTGCATGTTTTTATATGGTCTAAGGGGTCTTACAAATGAGGATACATTGGGTCTACTTTTTTCTGGTGAGGAAAAAGAAGCAGTTTTTTCACATACAAGCAAGTAAAAGGGAAAAGTGCAGCAACTGTTATATTCTTCAATCTATTTTTTTGCACTCTTAGAAGACATTAATGCTCTTTTTTCCTCTGCAGCAAAATTAGCATGTCAACATGATGGTCTTATTGACATTGAAGATATTTTTACCTTTTGTCCTGACTTCACACTCTTTGGAGGTAGAACATTCGCCAGCGGAGAACAGGTTTCCTTTTTATTGCTGTGACATATAGTCAATACTCAATATAGTTCTTGACACCCTGAGGCACAATAGCAGTCACTTGAGTATAAAGAGTGTCAGCGAGTTATTTTGACCCCCTACTGTAATCATGACCTTTCCAATAACACGACTCCCCCACCGAGTCTCATTCCCTAAAGTCTCTTCCAACTCAGGGCTAAACTGCATTACCCCCAACCAGCATTCACAGCTCAGCAGCTTCTAAACAAGCTACTGTAGATACACACTGAAATGCACATCCTCACACATATGGATGCGATGAGTAAGGACAATAAATGTCTAAACAGTGCACACACTCACACGCATGCATTCACAGACACACATATATTATACATCTACATCAACGTGGCTTGCATATTTAGCTCAAAGGAACATAAAATGTAACCAGCGATATCATGCATAAATGAAAGGGAAAATGATATGGCATGCATTTCATTCTTTTGTAAGATTGCGTCCCCAGGTCATTGACTAAATAATTAGGCGATTGAAGTGACAGATTAAAGGCAGATTGGAAGTGACTGTGAAAGCAGGATAATGTTTCCCTAATCAGCTTGGTCGGAGAAATGCAGATTGTGAAATTTTCCAGCTACTTCCTTAGAAAAATGCATTTCACTTCTGATTAGGGATGATTAGTGTGTTGGTGAAAGAGGAGGTGGGTCAGGGCCTTCTGCTGGGTTCATCTGGCCAGTGTGTGTGTGTATGTGTGTGCGTGTGAGAAACAGAGAGACAGGGAGAGGGAGCAGGGTTGTCGGGGCATAGGTGGAGTGCTAGCATACATACAAGAGAGAGCAAAGCCTAAGAGAATGACTGGAAATGATAGAGCTGGAAATGGTTAAGGAAAGTACAGAAAAAAATATGCTGTCCTTCCAATTCAAAGAAGATGATTTAGGAGTAGATAAGCTTTTAAAAGAAGAGAAGATCACGTAAGAGGAAGCACAAGATTGCTCCGAGTCCTGTCTCATAAGGCAGGAAATGGCAAGAGGAGATCTGGTTATCGCAACGTTTCAACTGGTGGATCATCTATTTACTGGGCCATGACAAATATTCAAGATTTACACTGGCTATGAAATCACCAGGTAAACTCTTCTTCTGCAATGCCAAGGTATTAGTTTCTGAGCAACAGCATTACAGAAGGTTAAATGTAGAACAGATGTAAAGTATAAAATACAACATGATCAAAGCTAAGGCACTCAAGACACATACGCCAGCAAATGATGATGAATGACTCTCGGCAGATTTGTAAGCTGTGCACAAATGTAGCGAACTGCAAGAATTGGAAGATGGGAGTTGGGGGCGGGGGGTGTGCAGGGGCAGAAAGACAAGAGAGCAGACACCAGGGAGCAAAAACAGTGTCCAAATTCATTGAGATGATCCTCTGCAGAAGGCCCCCACGATTAAGTTCCTACAGCAAGAATCACAGTTCAGACAATGTGTAATTGATTTTCCCAAAGGCTGGGAGAGCACCCTCAGTGATCCCTGGGATAGCCTCCCCTGTGAAAGTTTGCTTTTCTCCCAGACTTGTGGCCACAACTGAATGACATCATCACCTAGCACACATTTTTTTCTACTTTTATCTCTGAAAGATATATTATCCATGTGCTAGGCTCTGCTAGTGGAGATCAAAGGCAGCACTCTGTGCAGGCACCATATTAAAGTGAAACATGATTTTGCTACAGAAAAATAATCTGTTTATTTCAAGAAAGATTCTGTTACATACCTGGCTTGCACAGGCATCTACAATTCAACTTGATTTGGGTCTTTTCCACTAAGAACTACTATTGTAATCCATGCCAGGTGATGAAATGAAGGAAGGCAGACAGCATGTGTTTGAAATAATACACGTGGACCGTTGGTATCACTACATACTTTGTTACTACAATTATATCGTAATTTGCAAAAACACTGGTAAAGACACTATCAAGCTGCAGTCATTGCACACTACCTCATATGTATTAGCCATTTTGCCTCCTTGCACATCAGCACACACATACACCTTTATCAATATGCACACACATACGATTACAGATATTCACGTCCTTTTTTGGTGTCTTGACACTCTGTCTGGGATGATCACTGGCTGGTTTAAAGCGTCACGCTTAGAGAGAAACCAGACAAAGGGACACATGTTCGTGCACTTCTAAATGAAGTGTGACCACAGTGCACCTCTAGAGCAGGGGCTGGGCTGGAAGCTACTATGGGCCCTGACAGCAGGGGGGTGCTGTGATAATTTGATGTGAGCTGGTTTGATAAATCACTGTGTTGTTACCTTGGCTTTAGTATCTGTTTATGTCTCGACAAATTGAAACCCCACTGGCACAAGTCTGAGGTAGAGCCACTCTCTGGGCCCCAGCGATTAGTTCAAGGTGGGGAGAGGTTAGATGGCTGGCCCCTATTGGCCATCTCCCTCTTGCTGTTTTGTCTCTCCCTGCTGAGAGAAAAAGCCATGGACATGTGTAAGCAATAAAGCCAAAGGTCTGCCTTCCACCACAGACTGAGTGAAAGGAATGCAGAACCAAACTATAAAATAATAATGGGCAGTTGGGCAGGGAAGAAGCAAGGGAGGGCAGAGGCCGGTGGAGAGGGCGGCATCAGAGACAGCTAGATCTGCAAGGGATGTGGGAGGTGATTTTGGAATGGGGGGTTGCTGAGGTGGGGTAGGGTCCTGAAGCAGAGCCCTCCTCTGACCCCTGGATATGCTGTTAAAGGCAGAGCGTAGCAAGCAGCCCAAGCTGGCACCACATCAAACGGCTGACAGATGAAGGGCAAAGGCCAGTTTGACCTGGGCGTTAAGCTGCTGCTAAGCCTCTTAAAGCCAGAGGAGAGGTGCAGTAACAGGGAGAGAGAGAGAGAGGCAGAGAGAAAGAGGAGAGACTGAGAATGAAGGAAGGGAGTAAGTGAGACTAAGAACAAGGAATATCATTCACAACTTCCTCCTCCTCTGTGATAATCAAAGGAATGATAACAAAGCCGCTCGTGTAGACAGTAAATACAGATGCACAGAAGTCAGAAGAGATAACATTAAGTACCTTGTGTGGAATCATTGCACAAGGGGCATACTTCATCTAAAGCTAATAAAACCAACATCCCCAAAGCCTGTTTAAAGCAGGTTTTCATAATCACCAAAAATAAACTACAATCAGGACAATAAGACAGACAGATGGAGTCCTGAGGCATTTATCTGCTTTAAACATTTCCCTTAGAACCCACTAACTTATCACGAGCTTGTCAACACAGTGACACCATTCTTTCAAATGAAACGCTAATGTGCTGATCTGAGCACACAGCGCCAATATCTGTTCATGAAATCTGAGGGTTGATCAAAAGGTTTGGTACATTCAGTTCAGTGTATACCTCAGCAAATAAGTGGAAATCATCACAAGTACTCAGATAACAAGGATACAAACACAGTGGAGCTGCTTCCAACCAGAGGAGTTGTGACAAAGCAAAGCAAATATCACCATGAGGGGAGAAACAGCAGACAGGAACGAACAGGAGATGAAAAAAAAAAGAAGAAAAAACAACAAGAGAAGAAGTAAAACTTTGAATAAGTCCAACTGATCTCCTAAAAGGAAGCAGGCGTATCCCACAGTGCAACAGGACAGGAAATGCCTACTGTGAGGACAGGGCTCCCCTCTGGACCCCATTAAGCGAATGCATGAAATTAATAGTGACATCATGTTGCTTGGTCAACAAATGCAGGTTGATTGATGAAGACAAATGGTCAGGGTTATAGCCAGTTGTTGGCTTTCCCTGGGAGATGCCATTTTCAGCCAGTCTCTACTTCCAGCATGTGAAAATGACATGGGCTGTCTAGTAAGCCCTATTCCAATGCCACTCGTGTCACTCAAACTTACTTTGGAGTTGTTTTCTGCACTTGTGTAAGGTGGGTGAAAAAAAAATTTAACTCAACAGCTGAAAAATAATGCAGAGGTTTGAAGTAAACATTCAGACACCTAGTGTCCTCACAGGCGAAAAAAAAAAAAGTAAACACAATTCTGTTGCATTTGAAATCTAAAATGTTTGATTCATGTAATTTAATTCAGATGGAGGAGTCAATGAGAGAATGACTTCAAAAACATTTTGGAGAATTGCATATGAAAAATCATTCAACATTAATTTCACTTGGATGGTAAGAAATCAAGATTCATAACTTTGCATTGATAAAACTTGATCAATTGATTTATTTGATTGTTGGATTAGATTTATAACAAACATGGGGTTCCAGCTCTCCTGTGACCCTTAAGAGGAAAAGCACTAAGGATAATGGATGGATGAACATTTCTGATACAGCTCTTCTTTTCAAACAGGAATATGATCATCATATAATCTGTAATTGAAATCATCACATCAGACTGTTCCAGTATAATGTCACACATAGGCTGGAGAACTGATAATGTTGAATGACTTTTTTCAGTAAAAACCTGTAGACCTACTAGGCAAATATAAAAGAAATCCTATTTCATTACATAACATTTAACTTTGTTCAGCTTTTCTCTAACATTAGCTAAGTACAAGCATGTTTCCTCTAATCTATTTCACCAGACATGCACTGTAAAAAAGAAAAAGTTGAGAAAACTTTAAGGCAACTTACTGCACTAGAATTCCTAAGTATAATAACTTAAAATTGTATATTTATGTATTCCTAAGCAAATGTATGTTTGATATTAATAAAACTTTAGTCCACTTACAATTGAGACTTACAATTGAGGTGCAAAGCAAATATCCTAGCCAAGGAGATGAACTTTAAAGTAAAGTGCTCTAGAAAGAAGAGGTTGAGTTTCATGAGGTATAAGTATGCTTTTTTTAATGCAGAGAAAGATCTAGAAGAGTTGAGAAGTTAGGCAGCTGAGCGTGCGGTAGGGTAGATTGTTTCACCAATGTGAAACCACTGAGCTAAAAAGTTTAGCCTGGGATCTTTTGATGTGAAAGGACCACAAGACGTCATGTGGTCGTGGCAGTTGAGGGTAGGGATTGTAGACCTGGATAAGGGAGTCCAGGTAGGCCAGTGCTGTTGACTTGACCACTTTGTAGGCAAGGGTCAGGGCATTGAACCTGATGCGGGCAGCTACAGGAAGCCAGTGCAGAGATCTGAGTGGTGTAATATCTGTCCTTTTTGGCTGGTCAAAAATGAGATGTGCTGTTCAATTTTGGATCATCTCGAAGCAGTCTGATGGTGCATGGTGGTAACTCCGTCAGTAAGACATTGCAGTAGTTGAGCCAAGATATGACCAGGTCCTGCACAAGGAGATCTGTTGTTAAATGCGAAAGGTTGGGTCTGATCTTTCTGATGTTGAAAAGGGCAAATCTGCATGTTATTGAGACAGAGGAGATGTGGTCAGTAAAGTCTGCTGATCATCAGATCACCCCCAGGTTTCTGACAGACTTAGTTGGAACAATCACTATGTTGATGCTGATGTCCTTTACTGAAGGTTAGGGTTAGCCTAAATGTACCAATGGACAATCAATCATGTTAAGCTTCACCCAGTGGCTTTTAATAAACTAAAAGTGTGCTGGGCTAGGGACTTAATTCAACACCAACCGTTATAATGGTTCACATAGTTTATATTGGTGTGAAAATAGACAACCTTGATCTAAGGTATGTGTGTATTAAAGACACATAACAAATTTTCACCATGACTATCTTCTGTAAAGAACTAAAAAACAGGGTCATATACCTATTAAGTAATTTGTTTTGTATTGTATCAACTTAATTTTATCTAAGGAATGTATTTAAATGTATTTAACTCATAATGTGGACTTAAAAACGTCTAGAGGAGTTGGAAATGAGCATGCACATTGTATTTGACCTGACTCCAACTAGGGTTCAACTACAATTAAGAAAGAATATTACCAACATTAGATATGAAGTAAGAATTCTAACAAGAAACTTATCATAGTTAGTTGAAGCAGTTACTTTGGATTAGTTTATGTTGAAATTAAATACTTCAGTGGAATAAAAATTCACAACAAGGTGAGCAATTTCAAGTTTTGTTTTTTACAGTGTGTAAACATACCTTTTTTCTCAAAATACTGTTGTTACTGACTTCAGTGATATACAACAGTTTCCATTCATCTCAAATTCCGTGCAGCTGTTGAAAGAAAAGTGACTTTGATTTAGTAAATATCTGTGCACATCTAGTGTTGTGAGCATCAAAGGTACGTGAGCAGATATCAAAGCGTCCTCCTGGATAGTCTATCCTTGGCAGCTAGACTGTACTTTCCATCTCAAGTGTGCAACAGAGTTATAATGCACAAATGGCACTGCAAACCTTTTACTACTTGAAGACTATATTCTGAGTGAGAGTTGGCTATTTCAGGTTGCATTTGCAAACATAATGAATCGTGTGCAATCTTGTATTCTTACACATCATTCTGGTATGCAATAGATGCAAACCAGAACAAAAGATGATAAAGGATTTTGCAGTCAACTCACTGATATCCCAAATTCTTTCAAGATCATATGTCGTGCATACTGTAAAATAAAACATATTATGGAACATACATTAAAAGACTAAGAAAAAAAAGTAGAAAATGTTAGTAACAAAACACATATACAGTGAAAGAGGAAATACTGTCAACTGAGGAGTGTAGTGAGTGTTAACTTACTTATTGTGGGAAATCAAAGGTGTGACAACAATGACCCAGTGTGGAAATAGGACTGAAGAGCCTGCCCTTTACTTGATACCTTATGACAGGAAAATTGGTGCCACTAGTGCATTGCACATGCTAAACTGTGCCACCATCTGCTTCGAGACTTGGGACAAGCCCAAACCACAAGACAGTGGCTGAAACACGCAGTCAAGATGGCAGCCTCTCCACAAACACAAGTCACAAAGCCACTCTGAGTCTCAAGGATGTAGGACCGAAATATGGAACTGCTTTAGGTGTGACAGGGTGACACAAAGAGTTGAGCTGTTGGGATGATGCCAGCAAGTCTTGGTCAAGCAGAATATTGCCTGTATGGCCATTCTACTAAGACTTTGTGTGCAACTGCATTTGATATTTCAAAGGAAGAAGCTGGCGAAAAGTTAATAACAATATAGAATGGCAAAGGAGCAAAGTGCTCCATTTATGTTCATGTCCACATGCTGATATGGTGGAGATCACTCAGCCCATCCCACAGGTATAAGATGTTCTCAGTTGTAGTTTCATGGACAAATAACAAAGATCCAACATCAGATAAAGGCATTTGGCTCTTCGGAACAGAGTGGGAAGCCCACTGCAGCACGAGTGGCTGTCCTTCACTAGCGGAACCATTCTCTACGCTTGGCACTGACATAAAAGCAGCTTCTACTCCACTGAAGTACTCACACATACATACACACACACATACGTGGTCACAAAGATAGACATGTACGCACACATGCCCACACACACATACACAACCCCGCAAACACAGGCAGGAAGTATGCCTGTCACGGACACACAGGGAAGGGAGGCAGCAAAAACAACTTTCTGTCGACAGGAATAAGAAAAACAACAGTTGAAAGGGGGTCTGCATGAGAGAGAGTGCAAGACAAAGGCATTCGCTCCGTCAGAACTCATCAGTCTGCAGAGGGAAAATATGTAAGGGAGATGCAACCATATGAGCACTGTCACTGTCCTCCTGAACACAAGACAGAGGGGACAGGTTGGTGGAGTGCGAACTGAGAGCCAGGAAACCTTCAGTAAAATCATCCCACGTCAACAGAGACATTGGCAGGTTGGAGAGTTCTAAGCATGTTTGAGATGCAGGTACACTGTAGCCTGCAATCCAGAGGAACATGTAAACACAACATAACTAAAACAAACTTTCTTTAACAAATGAGCAGGCCTTGTGAAATAGAGGTGTTTAAAACTTGGTAATGAGTTTCTTTGCCCAAAGGCACAGGCTTTGCTAAAGAGAAACAGAGTGAAGAGAAACACATCGGAGGGCTAGTCAGTCAGGGCTAGATTACCCTAAGGCCTCCAGGGCCGCTCTCCAGAAGAGAAGATAAAAGAGCTTATTAATAGCCCTTAGATTTACATGCACTAAGTGGATGTTTATGTTGGAACTTGCTGCTTATGTGTGAACATCCAACAACTGTAAACAGTGCCATTCAGGGCCCATTTCCTTTACATCATTGATATTGTTTCAACTAGCAAAATAGGCAGCCAGAGTTTAAAAAACATCATTCGGGCATTATCTTTTAAGTGGTTCCACAGTTCTGTCTCCCCTGGGCGGTAATCAAGAAGCTTCATTGTGAACTTCCTCTGCTCCCTCTTCACGTTACAGTGACTTCAATATAAACAGCTGAGAAAGGGACAACCTACAGAAGCACCCTTTGCCCACAAAAGTACAATATGACGTGGCAATACTAATAAATACAGTGCTCATTTCCACCACATACATCTCAGTTAATAGGCTATGATCACGTTTAATAAAAAAACAGAAACCTCATTCTAAACCTTCATACAAAATTCATACATATGACAAAAAACATTACAACATTGTATTGAAATACAGGGAAGCCCCTCATCAACCACATGAAAGAGAGGCAGTCAAGAGGAGTTGGCCTCATAGGGAAGCTTACGGCGCATGTCTGTAACCCCCACTGGCTTTTATTGGACAAATATAAAATTAACAACAGTCAGGAGCTATAATGGTGAGCGAGGCTGCTTCCAACACAAATTTCCAATTTGAGGTCAGCTGTACGGTCCTATAAAAGTTTACAGGGCTGCTTAAAGAAGAGCTGTCACTTTACAAGAAACAAACTTTTCTAATTAATCATCACATTAATAACCCCCGGTCTTTTAGTGGCTTCAAGTCTAATGCATGCCCCTATTAAAGGTAAAGAGAAGGAAAAGCCCAAACTAATGGCTATTGACATAAATCAATAAAAAAGCTGTTAAATTTTCCTTTCTGGGGCAACTAATAAGAAGACTGTAAAAGTACAATGCACACCAAAGAGAAGTGACCTAGCTTTTAGCATTAAATTTTATACTACTCTTCCGCCCATGTTAAAATCTGTAACTTGTCAAAATGTACAATGGGGGCCACAGCACGGGGAGTCCGTACAGCAGAGGGAGAAAATAATGGTGTATTGTAGAATGGTAGGTAAGTAAAGGTAAGATGTGTAAACATTTAGGACATTTTTTTTTTCATCTTTTTGTCATAATGTGTAAGTGTTTTGGAGTTAGACCTGTCACATGTAATAGATCTATTTAACATCTAGCACACATGGACAGGGAGTGTGGAGGTGTTAATGGACTGGTTGACACAAGAATCATGTTCAGGATTCCAGGCTGGAGTGTTCCCTAAGTGTGTAAGGACACTGCTTTGTTCTGCCAGGACATCAAAGGTAGAACCCGCACTATTTGGACAATGGCTCACATCTATATATAGAGGAAGTGATGGACGAAGAGAGCCGGACATGTATGAGGTCACCATCAGAATGCAAGGAACATCTATGCCAACATTCATGAGGTGATGAAAGAAGTGAAAATACTTCTTCCCTGCCAGTGCAGGGTCAGTGGCTTCTGAATATGGCCACCACAAAAATACTAAGGGGAATAAGTCACCTTTAAATACTAACTCCCAGTCTAACCTCATCTTCCAAACAAAATGAACAAGATAACTTTTACCTGCTTAAGCCGTGTCTATCTAGCCTCAACAGGATTGGGTCGTGTAACACGTGAGACCTCTGCTAGATAAGATCACAGAGAGATTAAGCTCCTGTATCAGAGATTAGGCTAAGTTTGTTTATTCTCATTTGAACCTGGGTGGGGATAGTCCCCGTGCTTGCACCCCCACCGGCCTGGGCATAATGCCATTAGTGGTGTTTTGTTGACAGCAGGCAACGGTAAATGAGGCCCCGCTTTAATCAGTGGCATGCCGGGCTGGTGTCAGAGTTCCCCCATGTCTACCAGGTGAAAGATGAGCAGGGAGAGAGGTGTTGTCTCTACGTTAATTAAAACTGCTCCCCTCACGCGAGGACTCAGAGCTGCTACCACCAACCAGTCCCTGAAACCATGGCTGTACCCTCAGCATAAACACTAGCCATTAGTTAGGAGAGCAAAGAGAGGGGGCAAGCAGCAAGGGGTGTAATTAATCAGAGTAAGATCATGTTCTAACCACTTAAAAGCAATAGGGGGCATTTATCTGCAGGGAAAACAGGTCTGTTTTGGGTTACATAGCAACTGAAATGTATAAGAGTTATTTTGGAAAGAGTCCTTCATGTTAACAATGAGTCAGTAAAAGAGAGCGACTCTTCACAGCAATTCACTTTTTTTTCTCATGAGGTCTTATAACAATGTTTAAGTAGACATCTCCAATTCAGATCACATCTCCATTTTAGTCAACCCTCAGCACACTCATTTGTTCAGTGTTATTCTCTACTTCTGTCCACATCTTTCTCATAACAGTACAGTTTAGTCCATGTCCGAGGGACAGGAGACTGTCCCAGAAGTCTTGCTATTTACCCAGAAATTCCACCCTCTACAGCGGCTTCCTGTTCCCTTGAAGTGAGACATCCTTTCCTGGGGGATCAACTGGATGAACTAGACACAGAGATGCAGACGCTGCTGTAGCCTGGCCATGCCCAGTTACAATAACACCGTCATGCTGTTCGTCTCAGCAACCCGCCCTGAAACACCAACCCATCCCAGCCAGGAGCACCAGGCAGGAGGCCTGCTGTGTCCTCGATCTGGCCTGGGTTGATGAGACAAAGAGTGCTTGCTGGAGGGTGGGTATCTGGGAGGGATGGGGTTAGTTGGGGAGTCCTCTTCTTCCCTCCAATACACTATGAAACCTGAAGCCTATGATGCAAATGAGGTGGTGGGGGCGAAGAGAGAAAAACAACATGAAGGGAAAACTAACACAAAAGAGGAATGGGAGGGGAGAAGTTCTCCTAAAGCAGCAGAGCACTGAGGGCCCTTTCATATCACAGCAGCAGTGGGTGTCAATCAAGTGGTCAGCATTAACAATGTTAGGCCAGTGCAAGCAGGGCTAATGTCCTCTTCACTTTCCCAACCCCCACCACTAGCACTTCCCAAACTCCCCACCTTCCACAAGCCCCTTGTGACCACATGAATCTGACTAGTGACAGCTCGCCATCCTGTAATTTGCCAATTTGCACGCATGTCAAAAAGCCAGACCAGAGTAAATTATGCTCACAAAGTGGGGATAGGCTGAAAGAAGTACAAGAGATCTGCTACACAGGGGAGGATAATGGAGATGACGGGGGAAACAGCAGGATGAAATAGATTTGAGTGAAGGCTGTTTTCACAGTGTTTCTGCCTCCTTCATAGTGAACACTTGACACAAGATTTTTAGATAACAGCCTGTTGGGTCGTGTATTTGAGCATAGGTGAGGTTGCTCATGGATCATTATGATGTACCGTGTGCATATGTTTAATGTGTGTGTGTATGAGTGCCCAAGAATGCGGCTCCTCTGACAGGACGATTCATCTAATGAAAGCTGGTGTGAGCAGTTGAACGAGTCTATCTACAACCACTGCGCAGAAAAGCGGAGGATGAGGGTGATTATCCACAGCTGAGCCATTAATCTTAAGCATTATCAACACCTTGCTGGTGCAATCTGTGTTTCAATCCAACAGCCAATGAAAACAACTCGGGACTTAAAGAAACTAAAACACTAGTTTAAAAAATTAGCTCACAGTCTACTACTTACACATCACAAAGACAGAGTAGAAAGGAACAGGGCCAGAGAAAAGCTTGACCCTAAATATACCTTTAATGTCCATGCGTGCTTGTCCTAATGCACACATGCACTCCCTAACACAAGAAAGAACCATGAAACCTATATAAATCTTTATCAGGAAACCAGCCAACCTCCCTGCCCCTTGCTGCTGAAAACCATATAATAGTCTAAGGAACCAGAAACACATTTTCTGGATAGTTGGCAGCAAATGTCCCATAATCGTTTGGGTTGGGTAACTTTCTAAATGTTATATTTATTGTTAGGTCTAAAAAAGGTAGAAACAAAAAGAAAGGCTGACAGATGTACATAGCACCCCGAGAAGCCTACAATTGTGTTATAAGTGATTTATGTAAAAAAGAAAAGACACAGTAGCGATTGTGCAGTGAAACCCTAGTCCACACAAACTTATGCTTACAACCAAAAAAAAAAAAAAAACTGAAACACTGTATTTTACACAAATATAACTGCAATCAGCACTGGTAAACGCTCTGTAAAGTCACATTCATAATAAATCACATCTTACAAGGGCAGGTTTTCTTTGCAACATGGCATTTGGCAATGCAGACATTGAGTCTGCCCTTTACACTTGTTTAACGGTGTTCTGTGTCTCCAAAACAATCCCGAGCGCCGATTAACATCTGACAAAGGGGCAGTCACTACTGCAAGAGATCCTCAAACCATCCGTGAAAGTGAAAATGAGAAGCAATTCTGTTAAACACTCCACGTTATGATAGCTATTTACCACACCATTGTAACTCTTAAGGGTGGACCTTTAAACGTCTGACAAAGTAATCCCGCCTCTGGTACAGTTCACTGAATTCTCCACTGCTGGCCTAACAATCTGTCTTGCCTTTCTCGCCTTCCCAAGTGTGAGATGTCAGAGGGCTGGAAGGAGGACAAAGCTGACACTGCTTTTAGCTTTTCAAAGTTGTGTCATTTACTCATGGGCAAGCAGATTGCGCGGCCACTGAGCTTGATTGTTCAGAAAGGAAAAAATGAAAGTGTCTGTGCTCACTGTAGTGAAGTGTTCTTGTGTCTTTGGAGGTTTGAGCCTGACTGTGTTGTGCACAGCGCTTAATATTTGAATAGTGTCTGTTCAGGCCAGATCGGTTGCTGGCTTACAAAGACAGAAGGTGGATGATCACTGTAAAGTTTCCAGTTGCTGTCATGAGTAGCGGTGATTAATATTTAAATTGTCAGCACCAGGTCAGTATGTGGTCACTTGCATGGGGGTCTTAACTTGACAAATGAGCTGCAACATTACTGGACTTTCACATAACTTGAGACGGTAGGTGTACGTTTCTTAGATCTTACTTTCCTTCAACCTTGAAGATAAGTAAACGGCCAGTGGAACATTTATGTAACAATAACATGAACTGGTGGCTATATGTCAAATGAAGTCATTGGATGTCATTGTGTAGAAAACTATAGAAGTTAACAGACTGGATTTGAAATAGCTTTACCCAGAATGTGATGTCTAACAAAAGAAGAAATAATGACATATGAGGAAAAGCTGTTTTTTATCTTTAGAAAGTGACAAGCAGTGTTGTTTAGAATTATATTAGTTATAGTAGTAATATTGAACATTTTCTGGTAATTAAGGGCAATGATGTTGAAAAATAATGAACTAATGTGACAAAATCTTCAAAAACATGAGAAAACAAATGTCAAGGTTCATGGACAATTGTGCATTAAGTAATTGTTAAAACAAAGGAAGAAGAAAGAAAACAACAGAAAAAAGGTCTAGTTTTTCTCACCATTACCAACCATAACTCTGCTCCTCATATATTTTTTGCTCTTACTGCATGTGACTAACAATAAATATCTTCCTTCGCCCACGATGTCCGGCTGTATGTTGGTTTCCTTTTGGGTAATTGATGTGAAGGTTCTGCTGAAACCAACCCTGCACGCATTTCGAAGAGGTGAGCAGGAAATCAGGCCATCAGAGGTGGAACACTGCATTCCTATCACGCAGCTTGGGTCAGAACCTCTGGTAGAGTCAGGATTTGTAGCTTAAAGGCTGTCAGAAATGATCACTTTGCTCTGCAACTGCACCCCCCCCCCCACACACTCTGACATAGCCCCTCCTTTTCTTAAGATAAAGGATGCACCCCAACAGATTTGGTGACCTGTTCTCTCCTTCACTCAGCCCGTTCTGGTCTGGGCTAAACGCAGTTCAGGTTGTGGAGGTAGTGCAATGTTGTCGTACAGGGAAAGAAAAAGGCAGAGTTACTGGATATTACCCAGGGAGTTAGGGTGGAGAATCAGTTTCCATTTCACCATGACCTTTCTCCATTCCCAATGGTGGTCAGCTCCACCACTACCTCCTTCCTCTCGCATCCCCACTGAGCAGCCTCCGCTGCACTGCTGTCTCTCTCTTTTTCATTTGTCAACCTATCCATCTCACACGTTTACTCTGATAGGACAGCACAGTTGGCCCCCACCACCAGCAAAGAGATCGGATTGCCATAGTTCATATATTTTTCTCATCAGCTGTTAACACAGATTTAAATGTTAGCATTGCACACAGTGCAAGTGTGTAACTGATATGCAACTGATGAATAGTAACAAAATGACATCTCCAACTCCATATCAAATTAAGGACCACCAACTACTTCTAAATGAAGCTGTAATTTCAGTGAATTTTCCCCTCAGGATGGGAGTCATCCCTTTCCAACACCCAAGCTATTCTTAGTGTCTGCTAGTATTGTTTTCAGCCACCAAACATTACTTTCATAGTAAAATGTGTGTGATGAGTTTCTCTTATACCAACAATGCCGGGAAGCAGTTTGTCACAGGACTCACTGCACTAACTCTGACACACTCTGGACACACCCTTCACTTAAACTGCAATCATTTATATCAACCTTTTCCATGTACTTTTTGGCGAAGTATTTACAGTAGTCTGCAGTCTTATTGAACAAGACACAGAGTATGGAAACATTTATAAAGAAATACACAAGTCAAAACCCCAACCCATCCATACCACATTTAACTGTAAGACTTGTTTAAAGAGAAAAGAGAAAAACAAAGAATATGAAAACATTTTTCCATATTTTAGCTGAGCCTCAAAATGGACATCGACAATTAAAACTGAAAAAGAAGTCAGATAAAATACACAATTCCCTCACCAGAATGGTATCCACTGCAGGAAAGTCAGGGACGTCAGTAGAGTTGAGGAATGCCCACAACCATAATCCATAATTAAGCACTTTTCTTGTCAAACAAGTGTGGTTAATTGCAAATTCCCCCGGATTTACCAAGGTTCACTTAATTTGCAAGGGTCACTTTTGCGTGAAGCAGGTGCACATTTACACAGCTCAATTAAAAGATTGAAAAAAAAAAAAAAAAAAAAAAACTATCTGGCCTATTGAAATCTCAATGACAGCAGACAAGGAGCAAGCGTGTCACGAAATGTGTGTGAGAAATAAGCACTGAATAGATGAATAAGAAGAGCTTCTTTAAAAGGCAGGGAGCAGAAGCCATTGAATTTTAGCATCAAACGTGTAACATATGAAGAGTTGTATTACACCATATGTGGTCATTAAACCTGATTTTCATGATCACTCAGCTGATGTTGTAATTGAAAAGAAGACATTTACATTGTGCTAATACTTTGATAAGCATTAGTTTCTTTTTGTGCATATTTTTCTGAAGTGGCTTTGTTTCATTTCTTTAGAAGTTCAACAACTCCCACGCTACTAGTTTTTTAAATGAATTCATTGTATTATTAGTACACTTTTATGAACTCAAATAATTTTCTCACATTCTCACAAGGATAAATTGTGATTTTAGTAAACCTTTGTGAATCTAATTATTTAATTATCTAAAAATATCAATTTTGTTTCTGGGTTTGCTGAGCTTAGACAAATCACATACAGGAGAGGTGTTATGTTCTAGTAGTTTCATACTTTCATTGCAACAAAGTACCAGGGCAGTGTCTGCCGGTGTGGATCACTAAAACACTGGCTCTTACTTTACTGGCAGTAAAGTCAAATGCCATTCTGCGGCAACACCTGTCCAACACTTCAGAAAAAAACACACACACAAAAAAAAAGAAAAAACTTTCACAACAAGAAATAGAGAGGCAGCCCGACCACCCCAGCGTTAGCACTCCTCATACGTTGATAAATGAAGCCATTGTGCAGTGATTATCGCAGTTATTCATAGCCTCTTTGCTATGGGGATGGTACATTTGTTGCATTACATAGGAGGAGACACTGCTGGGGCTAGCACATGTTTCCCTGTCACTGTGTATTACAGGCTAACCAGTGACATTTATAAATACTTGGTAATCTGCACGGCTATATGCGTCGCATTATTAAATTGCCATTATTGTGACGGCAACTGGGCCCAGCCTGTGATTAATTGCATACTATTAAGTTGAGGTGGATCATGCCTGTTTTTAAATGCTGCTTATACGTTACAAATTAATCACAGACAAATTACAATAAATTACTATTTGGTGGCACTATGCTTTTGCATTAGCAGGCTTCTCTATAGCTGAGATACAAGAAATATGGAAACATATTATTTCTTCATTATGTCTCTTGACACTGTAATAAAGAGTGATTTAGAGAGTTGGCCAGAGTTGGACTGGACACGTAAGCATTATACAGTGCGTCTCTGTGCTGTGTGACTGTAGGAGTGCGTACGCAGGTTTCAGACATGGGAGAAACAACAGACCACGCTCTGGTAAGCGTCAGGCCGAGGCATTTGGCTTTTTCATAGTCTTGGGGTGCAAAGTATGAGCCTTGAGTTGTGTATCTACTCTACCATGTAACCTCAAGCATAAGCCCCAAGGCTGCAGACTGCCACGGATCTGAAATACACATTAGCATTTCCTTTTATCCACACAGAGAACTAGTTAAACGTGTTTTAATGAATTAAAACAAGACAGTAGCGAATACATCATTTTCAAATTGCCTTTACATTTTAGGATTGTTCTTAGCTCATCAGGACTTCAAGAAGTTACATGCTGACTCAAGATCTAGTGAGAAGGGGTATGCAGTTACTCAATACCTGTGTTGGTACCCCTTTTAAAGGACAGTGGATGAGCTGGTCCACAGAGTCCTGTTCATCAGTAGAATGGCATCAGCCTGGCATGCTGCACTGAGCTCAAAGACTGTTTCACAACTCTTTAATGAGAGCACAAAATTTTGTGTTTACATTCCTTTCACCCTTCCTCACCCCCGTTGCCACCTCACTGCGTCCACTCCCAACTCTGGCACTTTGGCAATTCCCACTCCCACCTCATGATGACCACCTGTCTTTGGTGGTTTGCAATTAGCATCCATTATTATGTTCTGCCTTGTTGCCGCTGCAAAACTAAAACTAGAGCAGGCGCGAGCAAAGCCATGTAACAGTTGGCGGTGGCGGCAGTAGGAGAAATTTCACTGGGATTTACTGTGTCAGTTCGGAGTCAGTGGCCTCTGGGCCTCCTCTGCTCTTCAGTGCATTCAAACAAACTCTAGTTATTTCAGCCTCAGTGAAAGCTGACTTGGATCTGAGGAGAGAGCCTGCCAGCCACCGAACCCCGAGGGAATGGACGACCAGTGGCCTTAAACACCTCTCCTTCACGTCTTTCCCTTCCGCCATCGGCCCATTCATCCACCCTCTATCCTGGAGCTTTGACAGAAGGTATATATTTTAGGACAGACCCCTGGTGATGTGATGGACATACAAGCCCTGTTTGAAATGGAAACCCACGCATTCTATCCTGCCAGGAAGGACCAGGAATATCCCGACAGAGGCGATGAAAGAACATGGAACAAGTGAAAAAATAGCCACCTTTATTGAGGTTTTCCTTTCAAAAACACGGGTAAATATAGGAACCACACTTTCGATTCAAGATATGGCGCTCTGTAATGCTCTAACCTCAATACAGTACCCACTGACCACCACAGGCGTAGATCATTTCTTTTTCTCATATCAACTCTCACTCTTGTATACACTGACAACACATGCTGGCTCAGATAACCAAGAAAAAAAAAACATGATAACAAAAATGAATGTAATTCATGAAAAGAGATAAAGTGGGCCACACACAAGCTTATCCTCTTGTGTGTGCAGCACTGCCTTGCACCATCACCATCTATCATCTCTTTTTCACTTCACCCTCCATTTATTTCACACAGGAGAAGAATAGTATGCGTTTATGCGTGTGTGTGTGTGTGTGTGTGTGTGTGTGTGTGGGCATACTGGAGTACGTGAGTGTTTGTGTGCACATTGGCTTGCTTTTCTGTTTGTGCATGCATGTCTGAGTGTGCGAAGAAAATGATGTGGCACACTCCATCCTCCCTATAACTTACCTGGACTGATAAAGAGAGCAAAGGAATCGTTTCCTGTGCCTGCTACTCATTCAAATGGGATGGTGTCTGTAAACAAGAGCTGCAGTTATCCATGTAGCGGTCAGATAAGAGGGGAAGGAGACCTCCGGAGTGATGGATCACGAAGGGGCTCCCAGTCCTCTTCTCTTCCCAGCACCGCCCTGCCACCTTAGGATAATAAACAGCCGCGGAGCAGGGGGCCAGATAAGAGCCATCACTCACATTGGCCGGGCTGATAAGACACAGACGCTCTCTGTCACCCTCCATGACATTTGTTTTTCATTCCACTTCAGACCGAGGGAGAAGTCAACCTGTTTCATCTCATCAATGGGCTCCACTCAGGATCCCCCGCTGAGAGTGTGCCACCTTTTGACACTGATGGCACGCAGGTTACTAACTGTGTCATGCTGCTCAGAAGAAGAATGGACTGCAGTTTCCACTGTTTCATTCACATCTACAGTACTATACATTGAAAGCCAAAGAGGTCATAATTCACCTCCTTTTCTCTGTCATTTGGTGTTTGATATTCGTTTTAATGTGGTCTAATTTTGTCAGACTCGACATTTATAAACGTAAACGTCTGTCGGCGTTGCTCTGCTGGTTGACTTTATTTCCTTGTATGTGTATACCAACTCCGTCCTATATGGTGACAGAGCAGCTGGTGCGCTTTATGGTGTAAACAGATGCCATGTAAGATGGCGTTCACATACGTGGTGCACCAAGACGTGCGTGTTGTGGCACGTGGAGTGGTGTTCATAAACACAGAGTGATGTTTACATTAAGATTTGTAAACGTCCTCTGGCAAAATGACAGTATATTAACATTGATAATAGACCAAAAACACAGAAAGACAGGAAAAAGTCCAAACTATGAGCTTTTTGGCTTATGATAATTATACCTCAAGCAAACAAAACATACTGTTGCATATATTTAAAAAAAAATCTAATTATTTTGAGAACGTTGAAAGGGACCTGATTTCAACTCTGAGAGCAGTGACTGATATAGTAGGGCTGCAGATTTTCCACACAGGGTGTGTACAAAACATGCTCACTTTGATGAATTATGGCTTTATTTCTAAAGACGTTGTCACAGTTAAACAAAAGTTCTTGTACACCCTCTAGTCTCTGGAGAAAACGTTGTGACACGATGGACTCCTACAGTATGAGCAGTTTTTCCATTCGGAAAACTTTTACCTGGGCTATTTTTACACCTCATATGTAATCTTAATGAACCGACTGGGTCGGGCCTTAGAGTAAAAAACAACCAGAAAAGCAGAGGTGGGTTTCTGTCTTTCCCTAGCTGGCTATAAAACCAAAGCTAGACATGAATCAATGTGAAATCTTTGTGAACAAAAAACTCAAGTTACAAGTTGTAAATTATTCTTTGGAGACTAATATTTCTGATGGCGTACATAAAATTATTATTTAAGTCATTTTGTATTTTGGCACCTTAAATTCCCTAAAAACGCAGAGTCCTATCAGAGGGAATATGCAGTCATTGTAAATCTGTCTGCCCTGACATTGCCTCTACCAGGGTCACCTACAAGTCACAGATTTGAGAAGTTATAAAATGGTTACTTTATAGCCATCCCAATTGTTATATGTTGGACTTATGTGTATTGTATTAGCTCTAATGAAGGGCGTAAATTCTCAGTTTACGACTGGACCTTAACAGGGGCGGTTGTAAAACACACGCTTTTTGCGTTACTTGTGTTTGTCACCTGAGTTCTGGAATTCAGACTGTGCACACACTGTTTCCATTAGTCAGGGACTACTCCTCTGAGAGGCCTTCATTTGCAGTAATGGGCCTGGACCGTGAGAGAGCAGCATCCCGTCCGTCGGTCACGGATGACATTCAACAGACAGGGCCCAACTTCCTGTGATCAGAACAGCAGTGACCATGAAGCTAATCCATGGCTCCCACAAATCCCTCATCCTCATCCTCTGGCTGTCAGAGACACGCCGCACCTGCGGTTGTGGGATGACTATTACCTGTGGTGACCCCGAGATCTCAGCTCATATGTCTGTGCTCTGGCTAAACATGGGATCTGTTTAAGGCACTTGTCAGTTTAGAGTTTTGGTTCCCAGTAATTTATAGGATGAATAGATAGATTTGTAAAATGAACCCCAAACCACTGGAGTGAGATGTCCTTTTCAAAAAGCTACTCTGGGAAAAAAGTCTATTTCTAACCATCACTTTAGAGGCACAAACTGAAAATGTATGTAACTTGAGAGGAAATGAGAAAAAAAAAAAAACATCTTCTATCTAAACTAAGTTTTTAAGCTTGGTTGAGATGGAAAAGTAGCTGTAGCAGTAAATGTAAAGTATAATGGAAACAGACATATGCAAAGCATGTGGCCACTGAAGAGATGAAAAATAATGACGGATTACAAACGGAACACAAAAACATTTTCACATCACATTTTCTAGCATTTTTTTTTTTTTTTGCTGTTTCTAGTGTGACTATACGGAGCCATTATACGGGGATATTGGCAAAAAAAAGTTTCTCGTGCTCAGCAGATACTGTCTCTTGCAAGATAAAATTTGGTAAGCACTATATGTAGAGAAATTTAAATCAAGCCTAATCAGAGTATTAGATCAGTGTCATATCTTCTTATATGAGAATGTGAAAAGATGTGCAAAGAATTATTAACCATCTGATCCATTTATTCACATTTTCTTTTTGTATATTTTTGCCTAAATTTGGTTCACATTATTGCTAAATTTAAATAGAAACTCCTAAGTATATTTTTTCCCACTGATCGTAGAAGTAGGGACAGTGAAAAGGCCACAGAGGTTGTTTGTTCAATTTAACCTGCATCAGCTGGATTTGATTAGACAAGCTGCACAACTAGTGTTGACTTTGAATTGTATTCTTGTTTTATTGTTTAAGATTTCACCATGAAAGCTTTAGTCACTTCAGTTAATCATTGAGATGCTGAAAATACCTTCTGTGGATGTTGGCTCACCATGCAGAGACATGATGTCCTTTGTACCTCTTTTTGCATGTCACCATATTGCCACTCTCTGAACAGGTTCCCATCATACTGCAAGGTGCAGGTTACTCTTCGGGCTCTTTTATATGTGCATTTTAAGCGCTATAATTTGATACATTTTTACATGTGTTTTATCTAATGCATGGTGTGTCATCAACACATTTCAGAACTATGCAAATTCCCTCGCTCTGTCACTGAGGGTAATACTGTATTTGACACGAAATGGATGGCGGAGACGGGGGATGTACAGTACAGCAGAGCGGGACTGTAAAGGATTGACAAACCAAGCAATTAAAGAGGAGGTGATTATGTCATCATATTCTTGGGCTGGCTCAAAAAAGATCCTGCTACATTGCATATTCAGTCTGAATGAATGATTAAAGAATGGATGGGGGGGGATGAGGATTGAAATATCTCACAGGGACATTCTGCTTACGTTTTTTAGGTAGGCCTTATCTCCCTACGTTCAGCCCTGTTAATATGATGATGAACAATATTTCATGAAGGGCAGCTGAATGTGTCTCTCCTGGAGAGAGCCCAGGCTCACTCTGTCTCCTTTACCATGTCCTCATCTTTTCTTTGTACAACTCTTTTCTCTGAGAGAGGGGGTGAAGGGGGGGGGGGGTGATGAGAGAAGCAAAAGCAAGGTAGATAATCACTTCCAGTGCACACACACACACACACACATGCCTGAGAAACCCACAAGTCCAGGACCCTCCTCTTCCCCCCAAAACATTTTTATATCAATAATCAAGCAATTTTTCTACATGCTAATCCATCAAAGCGTGCTGGGGCTAATCTTCAGGCGTGGGGCTGGGTGGTGTGTGCCGCTTCCTCTTTTCAGGTGCGCCACGCTGCCTAGCAGACATTTGTCCCGCTGTGTGGCACACAAAGCCCCGGCCCTGTCAGCACTGATTGATCAGACGCCGGCTATAAAGGAGGGAAGCAGTATACCCTATCAATGATGCTCTACATCTGCACCTGAAAAGGGCCTTCGTCTCCTTCCACAACATGCTCAGCGCTGCAGATAATGAGAGCCATGCTGTTAACAGCTACTGCAACTCTGGTTTTTGTCACGTGTATATAGGCAGAGTGCTTACCTTTTAGATGGAGAGACAGAGGAAAAAAAAACAGGGCCCTCGGTAGGAAGATTATCATAATGTCTACAAACGCTGACAGGGTTGAATTTCAGAGACTTTTTCAGATTAGTGGGGCTTTTAAAAGGGTGCATTTGCAGAACAATGTGATTGCGTGTTTGATTTTAATTTTCTGACAATCTTTCGCAGCATGTAAGGGATACATGTGGATGTTTTTTTTTTTTCTGTACTCTGCATTGTTGGGATTTAGTTAGGCTAAGGGTGCTTTTAGAAGAATTTAAAGGCATAGCAGGCGCCTCTAGGAGCCTGGGTGATCCTGCAGGAGGGTGAGTGAGAGATAAAATGCAGAGGCCTCATTAGTAGCACATTTATCATCTCCTGTCTGTGATTTAAAAGAATGACTGGGTCAAATCACTTTAAATACCTCAGGGGAAATCAACATTTGTCATTGCAAAGCAAACCTGCCTCTCCCCACTCTTCTGGCATTAATTTATTCTGGTAAAGCATCCCCATTCGCCGCCGCACTGATTTTAATTTCATCCTTGCAAAAACCTTGGCTGACTGTCTATCTCAATTCATTGCTTTAAATACAATTGTCCCCTTCAATTCATTGAAGTAATACTCACTAGCAAGGCTAAGACCTATCCATAGACACTGGGCAGATGATGCAAATGATCTTTGGTGAAACACTAAAACATGTGAGACACGGCAAATTATTCTTCTGATGTCCACAATTAAATACAAACGCCATCAGCGCTGAACAGAAAAGTGTACACGCAAAGAACAAGAAAGAGATTATGTATTATAAATGTGTTATTAATGCGTAACTCGGCAAGGTCGGGGAAGTCAAGATAGGTGTTGAAATATGGATGTCACCCTCAAAGAGCCCGCTAACATTGCTGCAAGTGGACCCTCTGGACACAATGCCTGACAGAATATTTATGTGTTTGCCAGCACATCGACTTATATTTCTGTGAGCATTATCTGAGGACAATGCTGCCAGTGCTGCCATGCTACCAACAGCAGCTCAGTTGTGAACAAAAAGCGAGTTTTCTAAAACATCAATGGCTGTGAGAGACTTGTGGATAACTTACTTCACTTACTTTTCTTCAAATGTCAGTTTATTATTTATTATGTCTACAGTAGTTTTTTGGGAACAAGAACAGACCCACATGACAATCACAAAATTTGGCCTTTGATTTCACATTTTTACAATTAAAAGATTTTTGAAGCTGCTTTTGTTCTCGCTTCAGTTATGATTTGCTAGAATTAGTTCTTGTTTGTGTGCTTGCTGTCTAAATCAAACATGTTGTCTTTTAGTTGTGGGCTGGTCACTCTTGACTCTTACCACAGCAATTTTACCTAGTTCTGCTTGTGGGACATTAAAGATGGTGGTGCCAAATAAGTATTGTAGGGCAGCGAAGAAAGCGTTTGCCCTCAGGAAGAAGGAAGCAAAAGGGACAGATGCTGAGCAAATCCTGAAAGAAGTGCGGGGTGGCGTTAAAGCAGCACTAAAATAAACGCACATCTATTTCATGCCAGTTCAGACAGAATAGTCTGCCATATGTAAATAGGGGTTCAATAATGAATGCACTTCCCCTGCTTTTATTTGCTTTAAGCCCTCACAGTCACACACACATTGGCACCATGCAAGACACAAATTAGAAAGCGTTTTAAAGGAAATATTCAAAGAGCCGCCTGCTGCCGGAATATCAGTTATTATTTTTGATGTTGCAATTTCTGACACTTTGATGCAATCAGTGAGTAGCCCCGGCATTCAGCCCTCTCCAGGGAGAGAGCTGTCAGGAGTGAGAAGCCGGTGGGTAGATAATTATGGGAGATCAAACCTTGCTAGTTAGTAGGCAGGAACGGGAGGCAAATGCCAAAAACCAGCCAATGTTTCGCAAACGCTTGTTCAAGGATATCCTAATTGCTATAAGTGGTTCCTTCAGGACTGGCACTTCAAACACTGCCTGCTGCATGATGTCATCTCCCTGGCTCCCCTTCACACTCACAATAGGCAAATTAAGGAAGAGAGCACAGCAAAACATACCAGAGGACAGTGTCCTTTTTTTCTGCCACGACATGTGACCCGTTTTGTGCATGCACATGTCAGGAGAAGACATGTGCTCGCACTAAATAGGTATGTGTATGCATATGCTCACACAAAGGCGCAAGCAATTGGATTCCTGCAAGCAGACAAAATATCCTCTTAGTTTGTTTGTGTCTTCGTATGGGCAATGCATAGCAGCTACTTTTTCACCTTTTAACTTGATAGCAAAGTAAAGCATACAGCACCACATAATTAACATCGAACGCAGACTCATTTACATGCAGAACACAACAAGTACACCCATATTGTTCATAAATATTAGCATTGTATGAGCTCAGAAGCGATACATTCTGACATTCAACTGTGTGCTCCATAATTCAAAGTGAGAACACAGTCCTATCTGTCAGTACTGTTTCCAGCCTACTTCTCCAATTCCCTTCTTACCTTTACAGTTCAAAGGGAAGGAGAAGGGGAAGGTGAGCACAATTAGCTGGAAATCAGTCAGAACAAATTGTCCGACAGCATTGTGCTATGCTAAGACATCAGAGTCCATTTGCTGTTTGGTGGAATGACCCTCTTACCGTGACCCTTGCACCCCAGCGACATGCATAAAAACCGCCGATGTCTAATCAGCCTCTTATACTTATCATTGACCAACATCTCATCTAATACAGAAACCGACTTGAAAAAGAATCATAGACCTGTTTCTGTCTGCCTGAGCTACATCAAAGGAAACCCAACTCTCGGCAATCAGAAAGAAGGATTTCATGTTTCAAAAACAATTCGCATTTTCAAAGGGGGACCACAGCTGACATACAATCGCAGTAAACCTATTGAGTCTTCAGCTCCCTCATTCTTTTTCCTTTCCCTGTTGTGAATGTGAATCTTGAGGGTCATTGATCATCTCATTAAATTCAGCCCCAAAGAAAGCGATCCTTTTCACACAGCTCAGGAATTCAGACGCAAAACACCCCCGCCCCCTCTTCAGGCGCACACAAACACGCTTGCACCATCAAACATCACCAAATGACTGCCTTTTGCAGACAAGAAAGACGGCAATAAAATGATAAAATAAAGTCTATTTTGTTCAAAAAGGGTAAAAAGAGGTCATTTTCTGCATAGAGTGCCGAACTGTTAGCATAACAAAGCAGCGGCTGGCTAATGGCTCCTCGTCTATGACAAGGGTCTCGTTGGCGTTTCACTGTTGTGCTCCTCATAAAGTGGCCCGAAACAGCACCTTACTTCAGCTCCTGACCTTCCTACACTCAAACACAGGAAATCCCAATGTCAAGCTCAAAGTCTGCACACATCCAAAAGTGAGCTATAATAAACACACTACAATGGGTATTAATATGTTTCCAAAGACACTGGGAAACAGACACAACACACACACTCAGACCAGGCAGGCAAGACAGCTTTGCGAGCGCTCTGCAGCCCTAGAGTGGCTTGGCTCAGTCTAATTGTCTCTCTAATTGGTGATGTCTAAAGGGGGTCTCCTCTTTATTTCTGGACAGAGCAGCATGCCATCACGCAAGGCAAATTACATAGACAGACAGGCCGGAACACAACTGAGCAGACACAAGTGACAGCGAGAGAGGAAAAAGTGAGAGCAGGGAGCAGAGAGAGGAGGATGATTATCCTTATTATTATTATTTTATTCAATCTTGGGGGAAAAGACATGTTTAGGAAACTGAGTTTCAGGTGGCTAAACACCCAAATTGCCCCCCTCCCGTTGGCCCCTTTGGTCCCTTCCATCATCCCGTCTCTGGCTGAGTATGCTAGAGATGAGGTCATTCTGTACTCATCCAGCCAGTGGTGAGAGGCCTCATTCTCCACTCCTCAACCACAATGCTGTATCCGGGAGGCCTGCCTTTGATGTGCTCATAATATGAAGGACGCAGAGCTATCAGCTAGCTGTCAACTCGGTAACTACCCTGCATCGCTCCCAGGGGCAGCAGAGCCAACTGAGCCAGCATGGCCATCCAGCGCCCAGCAGCTCTGCTGCTGATGGACCTGATTAATTCCCTGGAACGCTGGTTTGTCTTCCTGCAGTTCAGTCAGTGACTTCATTCAGCGGGGTGAGGTCACCAGAGGCCTGGTAATAGAGGGGCTGCACTTCACAGCAAAGACAGCACGTCTGTGTGCAGCTCTCCAAAAAAGCCCTTTTTAGAAAGAAGATGGTTAAAAAAAAAAAAAAAAGAGGAAAACATCCAAGTGCCTTTGGCTCCAGAGAAACAGTTCTTGAGCAACAGGCGAGTGGAACGTATTTCCTCTCACTCCTGCTTTCTCTTCTCTTTCCCGTCTCCCATTGTGGAAGAAATAATAATTGGCAGGCCGATGAATTATTAGCACACACAGTAGCTACAGTGAGAACAATGTCCCTTACTGGTTGAGGCTCACTTAAATATGACTTTCCTTTAAAGGAACAGAAGTTCACATGAGTAAATGGATTTCTTAAATAAAAAGAAAAAATACAGTGGGTGTTTCACTTTTCCTCTGACTCTGACCACCTTCTATTCTATTTGAAAACTTTTATCATTTTTATAGAGAATAATGTGTCAGTGTGATGAATGAGCGTTCAATAAAGCCAGTGATGATGATAGAAGTTGTCCTCTCCTCTCCTTGAGTCATAACGGATGTGGCGCAGCGATTTAGAGGAGTAGTGTCATATAACAATGCTTATTAAGAGGCAAAGGCCTTTAAACAAGTCAAATAAAATTGATGTCATTCACTTTTTGAAACCCAATGATAATCTGGGGAATTTCACTCCAACAAACGGCATGGGAAACGACACAACTTACGAGTGAGAGTAACTCATTTTCGCACTTATGGGATTGTAAAAAATGACAATTTCTTGAAATGTGCCATAAATTTGCTGAATTGCTCCTGCCATCCTCACGACGATGGTAGCTTTCACTTGCATGGGCCATGCAAGTGTAGTCACTTCATATAATCCGCAGTCACAAATCACAAAGGGCCTTACAGCCTCCAAGGGGTAATATGCGGCTTTGGAGGATTGTTTGGCAGCTCAGGATTGCCCAGCAGACAGGCACAAATAAATGGCGGCCTGTGGTCTGCCTGTCCATCCAACCATTCTACCTCGGAGATGGAGCTTGGATGAGAAGGGGGTGTGAATGAAACAGTGGCCTAACAGTGATGCACGATGCTGCAAGCTCATAAAGCAGGCCATCATCTGACCTCTGAGGCACGGGGGGAACAGGCAGGGTCTTTACGACCATCACCAGATTTAACAGCCAATAATGACTGGAATAACCGCTTAAACCTTTACGAACCTGCACAGCTGCATGGTAGCACTGACAGCAGAGCAAGGCAGGAATAAAGAAAGAGAGAGAGAGTGATAAATTCAGCCAGTGCTCTGACAGGGGCCGTGTTTCAAGCGAAGGAAAAATGATAGATGCAAAGAGAGAGCACCTTGATATGTGTGTCTCTTTAAGTGGAGCCAACTGGCTTGTCCATTCCCATCCTGACAAATCCACAACAGGGAGAGCTGGAGAGAGAAGTGGACGAGGGAGAAGAAGGGATGCACGGAGACTGAGGCATGACGGGAGAATAATAGTATGATAATGATGATCTTATTCTTATTCTTATTCTTATTCTTATTCTTATTCTTATTCTTATTCTTATTCTTATTCTTATTCTTATTCTTATTCTTATATTAAATCCACTAATCAAATTCATATTGTATTTATAGAAGACAATAAAATAACAATGTATAGACACATTTAATGTGCCAATGCGCATTACAGACATCTTATGAACGAGACACTAAATTATTATACAGACACAGTGTTACATTTAGTGCAATACACTATGCACTACAATATATTTGAATCTGAAGTATATAAATTCATTTACTGGGGGAAAGTAAAAATCTTAATTTACAATCTCTGTTCAGGAGATTTCTTTCTCCTCCACACTGACGTCAAGTCCAAGTTATAGCACACTAGCATCCTTTGGACTAAGATCATAACACCAATTCATTAACTGTTGGCAGCAAACTAATTCTGATTTTCAATAAACTCTCTAAACCTAATACAGTGCTCATGAAAGGAAGCCCATTTCACAGGCTGGCACATGTTCAAGCAACATATGCTCACATAATCTCTTAAAAAGCATGATCCAAGTCCAAATTTAATTATGTAATAGCACAAACGAAATCAGAGTGCCGACACAGCAGAGCTCTGATACACTACGTTCTGCCACTCAACTCCCATTCTCCTCATTTGTTTATTGCTCTCACCAGTCCCAGCAGCCTCAGGGGCCGCGGCGTCCAGAGTCCACTCAACAGATGGCTCCGAGACTCCAGGCTCGTTTCACATGGTTGTTTGTCTTATTAATAAGGTCTGCTTGAGATATACGGCTATTGTTATATGATGATAATGCTTTTCCACGGTCTCTGAAGGCATTACGTTTAGTACATTGTTTTTTTGAACTACTAAGTTCAAAGACTTTTAACTTCATTTTTCTGTTAGTTAATATGAATGTACATTGTTATTACTCAGTCAAGGTAGTAGTGCTGCTGCTGCTGGTGGCAGTCAGATGAGGTTCAACATTTTCAAGGCCTAAATGATGTGTTTGGGGGGTGGGCGAGGGAGAAGTGAGGGTTGTTCATGGTTCCCTGAGCCCTGCATTTCCTCTGGCAGCAGTACTCAACTTGCAAAGCACTGAGCTGAGGCTCCTGATCTCTGTAGAATACAGATAAAATTTAACCACTGAACAGTGTCAGGTCTTTGTTGAATACGATACTGTCCCCAAACATTGCTGAGGAGGAGTAAAAATATATATATGAGCATAAAAACCACAAAGGAGATCTACTGAAGACTATATCCAAGATAGCAGGTCACCTTTTTTTCCTGTAAGAGTATCAATAAATCCTGGGACAAAACTGCATATCTTAAGCACCTTACTGGCGACTTTTACAGTGCACAGTCGGTGCTTGGCACGCAGACGATAACATTCCCTCCACACAATAGTCTAATCTTCATGGCACAGGTAGCACTGGGATTGTCTTGGATGTGCACTCTGCTGTCGCCTGGGTTTGTCCCGGCATTAGAGCCCTCGGCATTCCTTTGTGCTTTTTTAACCAGTGAATTAAAGAGGATTTCACCAGGGGAATACTTATCAGAAAAAAAATTACCCCCCTTACTCAGAGATAAACAAATCAGACTAAATAAGTTGGAAAGAGTTTCACAAACTCACTCTGTAATCAGGAAGAGCTGCTTAAGATAACAACCTCTGATTTAGACATTTTCTTACACAAAGAGTGAGGAGAAGTGAACCTTTAAGCTATATGGGACAGGGTTCACTTTGAGGAGCTGCCATTGCCGTGTAAGATAGTTTACTTTACAATTTGTATTTATAGGGGCCAATCAGATTCCTGTGTTGTGAGTAAATAAATGAAATTGTTGGGAAGTATTGTTTGTAGATTATATATTCAGGTCACTTCTCCCAAGAAATCTTTTAATTTTTTAATCCATGCAGATGTTTGTTTTCAGAAAACTTTCTGAAGTGCATCCCCAGATGAACACTGAAAGCATTCTTAAGTAGCTAAGTTGCTCTTATACAAAATACCTCAAAGCGTCTAAGATAATACATGTGGATTGAAATGCAATCTGCCTCTCACTTCTTCCCAAGATAAGTACAGCCATTGACAAGACCTGGCTTCCTCCTCTTATCTCCCAAACACTTGATACCAGAAACTCGGTGCATGAATAAGTCTTTCAAGATTGTGATGTAAATATATCCGATTAATCACAACAAGGAAACCTGCAACAACTTGTGCTCTCATCCCCCAAACAACATTGTAAAAAATGTTCCTTTCCTTTCAGTTGTATCAAAAATATATTTTTTTCTCTTATCCATATTTCCCACTCACAACTCTGTGATCACACAGCCCTCAGTCACACACCCACTACACTGACATGTTTTAATCTATGCTAATCTATTGTAATATTTTCCATTTTTTAAAGATTATTTGTAACATTAATTTAAAGCAAGACAATTAAAAAAAGAGAGACAAAACTGCATTTGGATAATCTATGCAAAAAGCTCTATGCCCATTTCCACTCCTGATGGATTTAGTGACGTACCCCCCTCGTGCCTCCTAGCACTAAAATATTTAATTTTACTGAGTAGATCCCCAGGACACGAAGGAAAACCATCAGGTCCATGTTCAAGTTTAATTACTGATTACTGATTTAAACCTAGTCTCAACCCTCCAGCTCCGTCTGTAGGAGTAAAACAGAGAGACGGGGAGAAGTGCCGGGAAAGGCAGAGGAATGCAGCTAACCAAAGTGTGTGTGTGTGTGTGTCGTGTTGTCACCGAAGCAAATAACGCAGCTTCTTTTAGTCATTGATAAATTCTTACAATAATGTCATTGCATGATTTACAACTATATCACATTCATCAGTGTTTCCTACTTCCTCCGCTCCCCTCAATATCCCTCCAGTCCACAGTGTGGCACTCTGCTCTCTGTCTGTTGCAGTGAGTCAAAGCAGATAGAGATGAGTCTCATTTTGGCACATACCATCTGCCCCCCCTCCACCACCACCACCACCACCCTCCTCTACTTTTCACACTATTAAACATCTGTGCATTTCAGTATATTTGTGTGTGTGTGTGTGCATGTGTGTGAGAGTGAGGCTGCGTGTGCACGTGTTTGATTAAGCTCCGTCTAGCTACCCTCACTGCTGCATCGATGCCTGTGAATCTATTACAATCCTTCCATCACAGAAGCCACTTCATTTACATTCCCCCGGATCTTGTTTGAAGAATATCTCAGGTGGGGGAATATATTTTCAGTGTCCCTCTTATAGGTTTACCCAGACTCCAATGGGCTTGAAAAGTTGCTGTTACACACCGAGGGAAGCATTTTCACCTAATGAAACCCAAGATCAATAGAAGTGTTCTCTCTCCTCATATACAGCGCATGTACACAAGGGAAATAAAGTATTATTTTTCATCCTCAAATGTATAATGGATATCATTCTTTATTTAATACTTAGTTCAATTCCGCAGGAGTCGCGGAGGGAAAATATTTCCTCTGATGCTGTCCCTACATTACAGAAAGAAGATATAAAAGTGGAAACATTAAGTTGGAAGGTGTGAGGAACACTGAGCATCACGTACCGACAGACTTTGTAGAATTCACCATCTCACTCAAGTATTACATCATCAACGCAGTTAATCACATAATTAAAAAAAAAAAAGCTAACAGACATTTACATATTAATCTGCTCTGCCCACCATAATCGACATATTTTAAATCAAGAGCTCAGGTTTTAAAGAAAAAATGAGAGAACAGGAACGAGGCAAGAAGAAAAAAAAAAAAAAAGGGCAGATAAGCATAGAGAGAAAGGATGATGAGAGGAGAGCGGTGAGAGCAGCCACTTCAGGTGCAGCCCTTATCAGTGGCAGAGAGAGGACCTTTCTTATGTAATCTGTGATTTCATTCAGCCTCCATATCAGATGATTGTCTGGGAGAAGAAAAAGCCATTTTGAGGGGAACGGGCTGCGTGAAAAGGATCGTCTCCCCGGCAGCTCACCCTTCCATGTTGAACCAGTCGCACAGCACCGAAGGTCAGCAGAATTACTGGAGACGGAGGCGGCTCCGGCAGAGAAGACAATGATATGGCCTTAACCCTCATTTAGAGGTGCCATTTCCCCACCTGACCCCCCTGCTAAAGTGTTATTTTTCCATGTTATGAAATGTGATAGCTCTCTGGTGAAACAGGAGTCTCCAGTTAGGAAGGTAATACTTTGGTGCGCAGCAACAGCGAGACAGACTCAGCCTCCCCTCTAAATAGGCTGGCTGTGTGGCCTTACTGCTCCACGCTACGCAGACAGTTCAATCAGGGTAAAACAACGTTCGTTTAACCGCTTGACTAACAACAGCCAGTGGCACATAGTGGTACACACAGGAGCAGCGAGATTGCACAGTTAGGGGAGATGATGATAATGTCTTTGTGGATTTCACCCAAACATGTCATTTGAACCGAGGGCTCTGCACAGGGCTGTGTTCAGTGTCATAACCTGTTGTTTTCGGTTCCTGCTCTCTTCCTCTGTGTGATGAGGGGGGGGAAATATGTGAGGGAATGGTTTTTAATATAGGTGGAAACATCTTTTTTTTTTTTTAACATGGCAATAAATAATTGATGAGGATTAAAATGCAGCAGTGATTAAGAGATCTATTTCTGTTTGAGATGAAGATCATGTTTGAAATACTTGTCCGGCAATTACAAAGTCAACTTTTACACATGGTGCGGTATTAATAAGTAAGGTGTAAAAATCATAAATGGCTAATGCTTCATTAATTTCATATTACATTTTCATTAATGCAAAATTATGTGAGCAGAGCTCTGCAGAGTTTCAAAGTGAATCATATGCAATATCATATGTAAATCAAATGTCAAGGAGATAAAGCTTCTAATCACTCCGTAGAAAAGGTTGCATGTGATTATGGTTCTATTAATATAAGTTGAAATTTTAGCCAGAAAAAAATAATAATTGTATTCGGAAATTCACTGTTGTCTCTCTTAGCTGTGGTGGTGAAGCAATTTTTTAACTTTGTACTGTCTCACTTTATTGATTGCTGTGTGTGTTATGACGTGAGAGAGAGCGTCTCACAGGCAGAGAAGGGGTGAGATGAGGATGGAAGGGGGTGAGGGGGGTGTTTACAGAGGAATGTACACCTTGGCCTACTCTCAGCAGCTCCACCTAGGGGAGCAGAGGAGAGTCTGACTGCTGCTTCAGTTTCTTGCTCATTCTGTGGATCTAAATAAAAATGTGTGATGGTTTTGCTGTGACTTCCCATGTCTGCAGCAAATCTTTCCTGCATATTTGTCACTAATCATTCCTTTGATGTGGGACGAGAGGACACATGGCTACAGGGTCCAATCTGACACAGGGCCTTGGTTTTGGATAATGGTGCCCAGAGGGCCACGGCACAGGGTAGGGCTGGGGGTCAGAGGAATAGGCAGATTAAGAAGGAAAGGTGTTGAGGTTGTCACCTCGGGGCCTCTGCCTACACACACAGTAGAAGACACAGAGAACAGGCCCTGCCATCATTCAAAGCAGATGGTATTTTTCCTAATGTGTCAGGTCTTATTTTTGGGATGCAGCCTCTGGCAGGCCCTGGATGGACTAGTTACTAAGCGTGTACGCTTGTAATTTAGCCAAACCATGGAGGGTTTAGACAAAACCCTAAAGCCTCTAACTGAAGGTCTTCCACTCTCTCCTCCCTCTTTTCTCTGCCTTCCTGTCAGAGTATTGAGCAAACACAAAGGTAAGGTAATGTGGTTTTGCTGAGTAAAGGCATGTTGAACTGTGTAGTTCAAGTTCACTATCCTACCATCCCTACCTAAAGGAATGAAAACATGTACCACTGTAAATGCTTATGTCATATGTGTCAGGATTTTTAAGAACATTTAAGGAAAACTGACTTTCACAGAAATGCATTTAGCCTCTAATAAAACTTGCAATGAATACACAGAAATTGATCCAAAACAACCCGATAAGCACACAAGGCATCCGCAAAGCATGTCGACCTGCTGCACAAGCGCTGGAATCTAAATCCGCACACTCACATGTCACAACAGCACTCACACAAACACACACAGGCATCAGGACTGCAAAGAGATAATTAGCCAGCACAGCTGACTCCTTGAATTGTCCTCAGTCCTCCCCCCACCGTTTCCCTGCTAATAGGGGCGTGAGTCCCACTTATTAGATGTGATTATCCACCCAGGGCTGTATGTAGATTAGCTTTACTACATCCCTCAACCAGCTTCTCTGCTATTTAGACAGAAAATGTAATTCAATGATGTAACTTAGATATAAATCTGCATTTACAGGGCAAAGTCCCACTCCAGCACTGGTTATGACAGGTTGGCTGATTAAACTATCAGGCTGACAAGCCCAGCAGCCACACATGAGGACAGGCAAAAGTACAAAGGCCGTCTTATTATAGAAAATCCCCCAGAATAGCCACCGGTAGGGATATGGTAATGATGTAGTACCTCTCCATCAGGTCTACAGCACACAGGCATACATGCAAACTGCAACTCTTACACATAAGCATATTTGTAGTGTCAAGTACATGCATTTAACAAACACAAACAAAAACACAAATATATACTGTATACTGTATAATATGTGTGTGTATTTATACAAGTGTGCACAGACACATGCACACACTTATCTCTTCAATTCCCTTATCCAGCTGAATATGATGACTGGCTTTTGGAATGACCTCCAGGCAGAGGACAAGGCCTTGTTCTGTGGCTCCCTCCTCTTTCCCTCCTCTCTTTCTTCCTCCCACAGAATGAATCTAAAAAGACTGGTGACCTTGCTGTGGGTCTGTGAGGGAAATGAGCTACATCTTGTCACAGACTGAACAGGCCATTTGAAACCTGGTTTGTTGGCTTTGAAAGGGCCAGCGATCACGGAGCTGATAAGTGAAAGGGGTGTGAAGGGGTGGCTTTTATTCTGAAAATTAAAAGGCAGGCCTGATGGAAATATGTCTGCATTGCTGTTAAGCATATCGTTGCAGGGCGCTTATCAAGTGAGCATCTCTAGAGCAAGAGAGAAAGGGCAGACAGTAGCTGTGAATCCATACTCTGCTGCTGGCAAGCTGTAGGCATGAAACAAAAACAACCAGTGAAGCTTCTCAACAGCCCTTATGCCAATAACTAGGAATATGTTAATGATTTTCAGGAAGCAAATTAACTTTAAGGATTTCTTACCAATGTGCACTCTCTGGGACAGGATTTAAAATTCATTATCTGCACAGTTATCCAAATCCATGCAATGCTTCAGACAGACACACAGCACACACAAAGTCTGGAAACAAGCACAAATGAGCAAACTTGCCCGTTTCTCCAGCGAGAGAGAGAGCGAGAGAGAGTGAGTGAGAGAGAGAGAGAGAGTATATGTAAGGAGCTCTCCAAACAAAAACTGGCATCTTCCATGGCCTGCACAAATGTTTGTCTAATGTAAACTGCCATATAGGAGCATCTAATTAGTGGTGTCAGCCTGAATGTGGCTGAGATATCTCAGCCAACTGTCATCTGATTTAGATCGCACCCAATCAGCAGGGAGACGAAAGGGGTAAAGCAGGACGGGATGTGGCAACTAGGAGTCAGGGACCCGAGCAGGGGGCAATTAAAAGCCAAGGTGAAGCCACTCATTTCGTCAAATAGACTATGCTAGCCATGCATGCTAGACTCCTACCCTCCCCGTTATTTTGCCAGCATCCGACGGCACTTGCGTAATTAGGCTCGAAATCCAGAGCAGCGCTGCTTGGTGGCGGTCCCGGTGCTGCCTTAAATGACACATGAAGGAGAGCATGCTGGGTAGGTGGCGCAGCAGCTCTGTGGATGCAGCGCACATCCATAGAAGAAAGTAGGTATGCACTTATTGAGGGAGTGGCTAAGTGGGCAGGGCTGGTTGGAATGCCACCGGGGAAAGGTCATGGTGACCCAGCATGGGTCTAGTGTCCTCATTAAAACCCTGTGCCTTACAGAGAGGAAGAGATGCTCTTTACCACACTCACTGCACTTTTAAGGCCACATAATGTTAAGGTGAGTTGTGCATCTTAGAAGGCCATGGAAACACATGGTCATACTGCAGAAAGGGGCAAGTGTTACTGGAGAGGCCTAAGAGAGCATGGTGTGAAAGGTAGGAGTAAATAAAACACACACACAGACAGAGGCCGAGGTGTTTCTAAACCATCTCCCTCGGCATTGATGATTAGTGGGTGAAAGCTGCGAGAGGAATGCAGCGTTTTTTTTTTTTCTACCTAAAGCTATGATTTGCTTTGCACAAACAACAACAACAACAATAGCAGGCAGGTTCTTCTGTACAAGCCACACAATGAGCTCAAGGGTTCCTCATAACATCTCATTATAGTTAATGAGCGCTGTGTGTTTACAATGTGTAGCTCTATAGAGCTAGCAGTGTTTACCCATCCCCTCCTCTCAATGGAGATCACTCAGCACACCCCAAAACAAAGGAGGATTTGTTTAGCCATGGGCTGTGTTTCTTCCCCTCTGGATCATAGGGCTCAATCTAGCAGGCGCAGGCTGTTAACACTATCTTCCAAATTCATCACAGCTACCATGGAATCCCCAAATATATGGGTTACAAACCCACATCATTTAGCTCCATCAAACATTAAACACTATATGTCTACCTCTGACACGAACGCATATCCCCAAAGGCTCGTCCGAAGTGAATATTCCACAAAATTAGGAAGTGTTGTCTTGAAAACAACAAAGCAGGTCAGCTGCATTTTGCCTTTCAACTTGATTAAATCAGTCACAGCTATCTCCCCTAAGACCAACAGAGGTCTACAGGGCTGCACAGCCCACATCTGGATGTCCTGTCAAAAGCTTACCATGACTCCACATTCTCAGAGAAGTGTGAAAACATGTAAGACTATCCGGATTCCTCGTCTACTGGAGAATCTGACAGTAAAGTGAAAAAAAAACAAAAAAAAAAACAGGCTGTTGCAGCTCAAGTTTTTAATCTGATTATTTCTTTGACTTTGAACAGCTCATCCACCTCGCTTCCATTCACTTTCATAATTAAACAAGTAAGAAAATACCAGAAGGGGGAGAAAATTAAACACCTAAAATGTTTCTGGAAGATCACATTTGCATCAGTACAACACATACCTCACTGCATCATACGCCTATCCACTAATTAAGAAAATAATTATCAGCACCTAAGATCCTTGGGTAAAAAGCTGCAGGAGAGTTCTGCATGGTAGGCTCTTCTCTTAATCAGTGTGTTAGGAAGCATGGCAATTGAGAGGCTGATTGAGTCCTGTGTTGAGTGTGTGTTAATCTCTGATTAACATCTGCATGTGATCTTGTGGAAGTATGGCACCAGTGAGCCCTATGCACACACAGGGCATGAAATATCCAGGCGTGTAATAACATTTTATTTACAAAGGGCCCACTGGGCACAATGCATGCCAGCGCTGCCAAACTGAGCCCAATGCAATTCACTTGAATGCATTATATTATCCTGGCAATTCAACTGGGGAAAAGGAAAAGGGAATGGCTTTAGTCACACTGGGTTATTAGAAGCTGAGAGCTGATGGATACCTGTAAGGCAAACCTAATCCAACACTCATCAGCCTCAGCAAAGAACAGCAGGGTACCTATAAAAGAAGAAGGATGAGGCATGATGAGTACCATATGGGAGGGTCAGTGCGCTCTAACCCGCCAGACCCAAATCTTTCCATTTGTCTGCAGTAAGACCTGCATCGCTCCCCCAGTGGGGACCGAAGCACCACTGTACAGTATTTGTGGAAGGAATGCGAGGCATGCAGACCACAACTCCCATCCACTACTCTTAAATCAATGGTGCATTTAGCTGAGAACGCGCTGGATCAAAATCAATAAAACACACTATTTCACCACACAGTGAGAAAAACATAAATGCATACCAGACATTAAATCATTAGTGAGTGGGATGACAGCAGCGTATGGAAAGGAACATTTTAAAACATGCTGACAACATGTGACTGTTATCGTTGCATGAATGGTTGGGGTGTGTCTTTGCATATGTGCAAATAAGATAAGATGTTGTGTCAGAACCTACACTCAGTGGCCACTTTATTAGATACACCTGTACAACTCATCAACTCTAGTTTTACAAGGTTAGAATTTCTCAGTTCTTTTTTTTTTCTACTTTATGTTTATTATCATAGTTGGTGGTGGAGTCGTACTCAATACAAACTGTTTCTAATGCTTTGCCTCTGTCATTTGAGTAATTAAGGTGGAATTATAGCAGAATTGTCACCTCTGTGACAGAGAAATTATACTTGTAAAAGCAGAATTCATGACTGAGTAACTATTTTGGATTAGATTACTACTACTATATTGACTTAGGTTGTACCACAAGCATATAGGCGAACTCAACTCCCACACAAACTGAAAAACTTTTCACATGGCACCTTTTATTGAGTGTAAATGTACTTTAAAGTAAGTCACTCTAAAATGACAAAATACTTATTTGTTTGTTGTCAAACAACTGAGGTCATAAACAAGCTCTACTCATATAACATTTATATGTTAGTTTAAGGATCAAGAAACCTTTCAACCATGCATCCACAGGCAGCCAAAGCCCAGTAATTTTAGGTAATTTATGCTGTCTTTCCCCTTATAAGGATTCTCTTATAATGAATATATGCAAAAGTCCATTAGAGCATAAAAACACAGACACCGAACCCTCTCTTCCCCTTTCCACAACATAATAATAATAAAAAAAAAGCTATATGCATCACTTTCAATGAAAGCTACGCCTTTCAAACCTCTTTGGTGTCCTACAAAATTACCATATGAGAAGCTATTTACGACTCGACAAAATTTCGATGTGTTTCCGCGAGAGTTCAGTCCGTTCCTGTGATGGAACAAAATGAAAAGCCTGCCTTACTTGTTGCACGCAATTAAGCCCCTGTGAAAAGACAGTCGGGGCAGTTTAACATTTCATGGGGCTGTAATTATTCTTTAACTGTTAGAAAGTGTTGTCCCCTAGGAGCCAATTACTTGAAAAGCGCTCATCACACACAAGATATATACAAACAAATCCTTCAAGCACAAAGTAAATGTTTAAACATTAAAAGGGATGAGCGGAGGAACCCATACCAATCAGTTTTGGTGGGAGCTAATTACTAATAAGAGCAGCAACCCTGGTGTGTTAGATAATTATGACACCAACTTGCACCTCAAACACAAAGAGCCCCTTGCTGGCTGGTGTACCGTGGCTCCTATAATCACAGGGGAAGAGACGAATCAGGCAAAGATTGCAGGGGCACAGAAACTATGCTGGAGAACGTCCATGCTTACAGACTCGCACCTTAAAAATCCGATATGAATCTGTAAATGAAGTACAAACGAATCTTGTAGCTAGATGATGTCAATTCGTTTGACAAATTCTCCTGTAGCAAAATAATTTTTATAAGCTAACACAAATCTATTTTTTTTTATATTAGTTTCAATGAGCAAGTACACGTCTACATGTGGTAAGTTACTACACTAGAATGAAGTTCATGTTACTTTATGAAAAACTAAATACATTTAAAAACAATTCCAGAAGCTGAATAGGGCTGGACGCCACCTTGAGTGAATTACATCACTTATTTTTCCCTAAAATAAAAACTTAAGAGTCAATATTAGCTTAAGTGACTTAGATGGATAATTCTTCAGTTCAGCAATCATATTAACCTCCACTTACTCTCTACATCTGCTTGGCCTGTTGTTTGCTCATCGAATCAATCTCCTTCAGCCGTGTTCTTTAATGTCCTACCACGTTTGTCCATCTCTAAATATCCGCTAATGCCTGGGAAACATCAGGCCCTCAATGATAGCACTGTAAATGTAATTTATTTCTCACTCATGCAAGCACTTGAGCTAAACGATTATGGCTACTGAGGAGTGGCACACTCTATAAGATAAATATTGATTGACTGGAGGGTTTGTTAGCTACAGTGAAGAATAAGGTCTGAGTGAGAAGAGATCTATGAAGAGGAGAAAAGGGGGTGAGAGCGCGGAGTTGTCTCGTGCCAACTCGTGCTTGCTCCTAATAAAGAATAGGCTGGCTCGACCTGGCTCAGCAACAAACGAGTATTTCACAAGAATTTCAGTCTTTTAGCAACAGTGTTTTTCCTCCTGCTCGTGTGTTAAAAGTCTGCTGACATGCTGGTCTGTCCCGTGTGGGGAGGCCCAGGCTGATTAAAAACATGTATGTGTAACACAATGTACAAGAATCTTTATTTTAGATTTGTAATTATTGTGTTAAGCCACAATCCTATGAAATGTGTTTTAATGTGAATATATGTGAAATAATTGATGACCAGTTCCAAATACCATTTTTATACATCTTTGAAGAATGGACGACAATCACAGTTCAGGTCACTGGGTTCACTGACACTTATATTAATATACTGCTCAGCAAATGAATATATTTCAAGATAAAACACTCAAATAATATTATACAGTAAAAAATATTTAGATCCAATCAGGACATTATGATTTATTTTTAATAATAATAGGTCGGGGGAAACGCCAGAGGACCGGGATTGCTCCTGATATATGAGATGGCCTTTATGTTTATAAAGGATCACTGGTGCAGCGTCCTGTTTGTCTCCACACACACACACACACACACACACACACACACACACACAAACAAATAGGCTCTGCTTGCCTTGTTTCATTGTCCTTGACATTACATAGCAGCAACATCTCCAGAGGCCCAGGCATAACCTCAAAGTCCTGCTTAGCCAAATTAACCAGCGCAACCCTAACAGTAAAGCCTTTGTGATGTAATATATGAGAGAGACTGCTTAAAATATTATTATCATTATTATCCATATTCATGTTGCCTGTGTGTAAAAGTCTGTGCCTCTCATATTAAGAGAACAGGTATCGCTGTCCACTTACTCCTCAATGAGATCCAGACACTGTGAAGTGTGTAGTCTGCACGTGAAGGTGTGCGTCTGTTTGTGTAATATGTGGCATATGCGTCCTGATTCTGTTTGAGTGCGTGTTTATGCACATGTCACACACTGTCAAACTTTTTCCTGACCCTCAATTACCACAAACACACTCGCATATACAGACGTTACACAGGAAATTTCCAGTGTAAACAACGTTGTGTTGTTGATGTGTGAGACTGACTGAGAGAGAAACAAAGCTGTCTCAAATCCCATTTGGGCTGAGAGGCGGCCCATATGGAAAGTTACCAAATAGTGCTAATACTGCTAATAGGATGTTCCACTCTAAATAGGAGCTCATGTTAATACCCAGATTTTCATTCATGCTGGAAATTGTAGTTTTAAATTACAGTTTAATGCTTCAGATTTTTAATAAAAAAAAGCCCCTCAAAAAACCTTCACAGCAACACAAAAATTACCACAGCCTCTGAACAGAGCCTCAGCCTCCCATTGTCAGCCAATTACTATGCAATCTCTTTCTTATGACTGAATAGCTCACTGTTAGCAAATAATGAAAAGGCAATTATGGCAAAGCTGTGTTCATATTACCCTCTTCATTTTATGCAGGCTGTAATTATTGTCAATCCTAGAGGCTTACTCTACCATGTAAGAGGCAGCAGGGAAGAAAATGGAGTGGGCTGGTGCATGGCAAATTGGAAATGTCACAGCTACCTTTTTATCAGCACCACTAGACCCCTTTGTGCATGTGTGAATTCACGTACACGTGCATGTGCACATATACACGCGCACTGCAAACATATATGCTTATACCTAGGTATCCATTAGCACACACATGGCCAGGGTATGCATTTATTTACACATTAACACACATGTATTTATTTCCCATCATCACCAATCATAAATTTGCCAGTGAGGAGGGGTGGGGTGGGATTGGGGGGGGACAAAAAACAAAAACACACACGCAAAATTATGTGTGTTTTGCAGAATCTTCACCTCAAGCTGTTACCGTAGCTTAAGTACAACGCCAGCGGGTGAGGAAATAAATAAATAAACTGATAGATGAAGCGGGTGTGAGAAAAAAAAACACACACTCACACACACTCACACACACACACACACACACAATTTTCCTTTTGTTCTTCCCTTTTTTTCCTGAAAACAATGATTCCCTGAAGACTGCTGGTTTTCTTTCCCTGCCAATGTCTGTCTAACAGCAAAGTGGTGGATATATTCCTTTTGCCTTGGCCCTCATTAGCTGTCTCCATGCTGTTCAGTAATAGGGAGTGGCACATAAATGATTCCCTTTATAGAGTTTGATGTGCCACACTGTGAGGACCACAGCCCCCGTATGGACAGCACCCCCCCATCAACCCCTTCACCACCACTGCCAATACCCACCCTGCACATCGGTTGGGGGCGGGGAGGGGGTTGAGGCAAGGCTGGAAGAAAGAGTAAAGCGGAGTGTGACACGCATGACAAACGTCTTAGCCTATGTCTGCGCTAATTCTAATGGGCAGCGCTGACCCTTAAAAAAACATTTCATCAGTGTTTCCCTAAGTGCCACTAGCAGAGGTACATAATTAGGATGGGACATCAATAAAATCCCACGCACGGTCACGACCACGGCGCACGTTGCACAGTGACGGCGAGGTGGAAGTACTGAAGGGATGCACAGGCAGGAGGTGCAGCAAGGAGAGATCTTTTGTCAATACTCCTGCATGCATCCTTGACAAATCAAAGTGAATAAACAATGTCGTGATTCTACCATACCTTGACAGGCGAGAAGCAGGTCTACTAACACGATTCTGACGGCAGACTTTTCAAGGTCAGCCTTTAAGCTCTTTAAACTGCACTGTTTCAGGCTTTGCACCAAATTCAACTCGACATTCATATACCTGGCAAGCACATTTATAATATATTTTTTGAAAGTTATTTTCTCCTCTTTCTTTTTTTTTTTTTTTCCCCCTGCTTCGTCCCACAGAAGCAGGTGCTGCTCCTTTTGTGTTTAACAAGATTCTTGAAAGTGTGCATGAGGGAAAAGTGCATTTCTTAAAGGAAGGCGTTGCACTACACGGGGCTGTCTTCCGAACGTGCTTTTCAAATGGATACTGAAGCCTGTCACAGTCATATTACTTTACCTCTAACATAATAGCATCGTCTAGTGCACTCCAACACAAAAGACTGCCAGGGAAACATCACAACAGGATCAGGGAGAAGAAAAGCCCTCTTTTAACTTTCATAACTCCTTAAGTTCTCAGAGCACACAGACGTCGGTGTGCTGCGAGCTTACGATGGTGCGTTTTTCTGCTGCTTAGAAGAAGGGTGGAGAGAGAGGCTGTAAAAACAATGTAGTCATTACAGCTCACTTGAGTGTCATTTTGGCAGGCACTGTTATATCTCTGCTTGACTTCAGATGTGTAGCTCAAATCACACCTCTGTTTTCTTGTGGCCTGGTGGCTGTTGGGTAGAGTTACAAGGCACACAAACAAACCAAAAAAGATGCCAATTTACTTTCCTACGCTGTTCTGCATATTTTTTAAAAGCAAAGACTTTTGATTTTCACTGAGTGAATAAGGTGGAGGAAAAAAAAAATGATGGCAGAATACGGTGATCTATCACAGACGTGTGTAGGTTGCTCACTTCTTTTCAGATACACTCCCCCCCACACACACACACACACCTGAAAAAAAAAAAAACAGCACAAACAGCAACAGATGCTGCAGCAACTAGATGTACAACAGCACCAAAAGGTTTCCTGAGAACAGGATATTGAACCTCTGCGACAGACTGTGTGAGTGTGTGTGTGTGTGTGCCCTTGAAGCGAGTGCCCTGTGTGTTTGTTAATTCAGTTTGATGTGTCTCACACACACACACACACACACACACACACAGGTGATCACTCATGCACCATGTCTGTCCTGGAAAGCCATGCTGTAAATAAAGCAGGAGGAGAGAACAAAAAAAAAAAAAAAAAACGAAAAGAAAAATTAAAACAAATGAGAAGACAGAACAATACCCTTCATCCCTTAGGTCATCTGGCTCAAAGAAATTATTTTTCTGTAATAACAGGTAGTGTTAATCTGTAGAGGCCTCATAGGTGAATAACACAAAATGTCCAATTACATGAAACACGTCAGCTTTAATTTCCTGCCTCTGAGGACGGTAAATAAACATGGCTTCGACGAAGGCGCAAGTGGAAAGTGCTCTGCTATCAAAGCCATCCCCAAGTTATTTTCTTTGATTAGCTGCCAAGACCCAGATACCCCCGCCTGTTTCAAGTCATTTGAGGCATTCGAAATGAAATTATAGCGCATCTCTATGAGATATTAGTGTTAAAGAGCAAGTAGCCCATGGCTACAGTAATCCTCTGTTAATCCTGACCTAATGAGACCAAGCATGAGAAAAGTGGAAACACAGGGTTAAATGGCATTAGCGGGACTTACGGAAAAGATGTAAGCTTTCTAAAATGGCAAATTATGACAATTTCTACAACAACAGTTTATTAGAACATAATGTGACATAGCGTAGTAGCATGACAAACACCTTTAATCTCTGCAAGACAAAAGTGAATAAACATACAATCAAGCAAACAACATGAGATGACAACATCAGTAGCTATTATGTCATCATAATACAGTCTCCTAACTTAACCATGCATTTAACCAACTGGTGGTATTTTATTTGTGTTCTGCTCTATACGATATAGAAGCTCATTAGGTATATGAAAGCATTTAATTGGATTTGAATCCACCAGCCAGGTGATTCTCTCTGTGGAGTCCACATGTTCTCCCTGTGTCTGCGTGGGTTTTCCACTGGTACCCAACATCCAGACTGCGTTACTGGTACTAAATTGCCATAGCTTAAGTGAGTGTGAATGTTGCACAAGCACTGTCCAGGTGTAACTTGCCCAATCACAAGACATTGCTTTTATAGTATAATCGTTCTGCAACTCGCATACATGACGACTGTGACATAATAGTTAAATAGCTGACATGAAATTTTATTGTTATTGTCGTTACTGCTATGTCACTGGATCCAACTTGGTCTCACACCCAACAAGTGGTATGTTAGCATACAACAAACCTATAGATAAAACCTATAGATAGTTTGAACCAATCTCAAGGCTGAGATTCTTCAAGGCAAAAAAAAAAACAAAAGGTTAAGTAACAGTAAAGAGAGATGAGATTAGCAAATTTATAGCCGGACTAATTATCAACATTAAGTAAACACTTTGTCCTTTTAAGAGCAAATGTTCCATCTTACTTTAATTATAAAACAGACTGTTTTAACAGTGTTTAGCCCTCAGATCAGCAGGGTGCTTCTCCTCAGACGTCCGATCTTTAATCAACACCCGTCAGCTGTGGGTACTTCTAGAAAATACAGTAAAATGAAGGGAAACTAATTAGAATTAGCCTAATACTGTATTGTCACCTATTGAAATCATCACAATGTGATACATATAATAAAAAATACTTTTTTACCCCAACGCACATGTAAAACCAAAACTACTCAAAAGCTCAGTATGATTTCAACTGACAAACAGACACACATCAAGAGAAACAGAGAGCGTGTGAGCATTTTGCCACGTATGTGTGTCAGAGAGAGAGAGAGAGATGAAAACATGAAGATTTTAAACCTTAGATTGAGTGCAGCCTCCATCTTTCAGGAATTCATAAATTAATCAAAAGGCAGTGAAAATGTCCAAACAAACACTTGGAAGTTGAATGCTGCGTGAGTGTGTGTGTGTGTGTGTGTGGGTATATGGAGGCTGAGCATATAAAAAGCTTTGACTGGTAATTAAGCTGACACATTTGCATGCACACAAACCCACTGACACAATCACACATCCACACACACACATACATGCAGAGTTAACAAGTCATATATAAACCCCCAGTTAGCGAAATGAAACACTCTTTTGTCTCTCTTTTACATTCACACACACACACACACACACACTCACACCGAGGGCACAGGCCCACTTCTAGGACTGTCAGATTAGAGATAGTCCTTAATTTGTGTGACTCGGTGGAGTTTCACTGGCTAATGAGATTGGGCTAATTGGTATCGTTACTGTAATCTCCTGAGGCACAGGACAACACGGTAAAACATATACCCACTGATCACACTTAAAACCTGCCAGCGATGCTAAAGGTCATTAGCGGCTGTGTTCATTTCCAAAGCCAGGCGATGTTAATGGGGAGGGGAGTGCATAAAACACTGTGGAAGTTCACCAGGGTTAAAACATTCATTTGCTAATTCCAGGATGCATGTTGCCAAAAGAAAACATGCTGTAATTACAAAGGAAAAAAACAGAACAAGCTAAAGTAACACTCTTCGAGATAACCATGGATCACACTATGCAACCCATTTTGCAGGCAAATTAAAGCATATGTTGTTGCACTGAACATTTAATTTGGCAAATTTGCCTTTAAACAGATGAGACCATAACTTTTTGACCCCAGTTAAGTTGACTTTAAATCATAAAGAGAAATACAGAGATATATGTGTTGTTTGTTTCTTTAAAATGTCACATCTGCTTAAAAAAAATCTTTGTTAGTTTGATACAGTAGCTGCACTTTTAATTACCTTTCAACACAGTGTTGGCACTATCCTGTCCTACAAAGGCAAAGTGCAGTAACTATGCATATAGTGAACCTGGGAAAACATTGCATAAGATTACCAAAAAGCTAAAGGTAGATTTGTGGCAATGAATTCATACAAAGTCTTCTTTACTCACTTTTGAGCACAAGTGTAGTTACTGCACTTTGCTTTTGTAGGGCAGGATCATGTAAGACATCTTCTGGTCATGCCATAATCCATATTACTGCACTACATATACACTACATATTCACACTCCCAGTGAGTAGATTGGTCTTAACTGAAAGGCTCTCCGTTCAAATCCCACCACGGCCATCTGGTTTTTGAGTGGAGTATACACATGTTCTCGCCTTGTTCATTTGGGTTCACCAAAGACATTCCTGTCACTACAGGGATGTCTGCTCTTGTCCTTGACCAACGCGGTAGACTCAAGTTGGCAGTGCAACGCTCCTGAATAGTTGGGTCAAATGCAGAAATGAATTCCCCCACAGGGATTAATAAAGTAAACTTAATAAGCTTAAGAACTATTAAAATCCATCACTTAATACATAAATACATATCTTTTACTTTATTTATTCCCAAGTCCTGATATTATGAATGTAGCGCAAGGCCATCAGCATAAATAGGCTATCAGTCTCCTTTTTGGCTGCAGCTGGGGGGAATGGCATGAGGCTGACAGAGTGAAACAAGAACAGTAGCTAATGTTAGCATTAGTATTAGCATTAGCAATAGAGATGAATGGAGCGCCTGGCAGCCAGCACTCATCTGTCCACAACCAGGGACAGGTGGGCCCTTAAGCCTGGCTTCAGGTTACTTAGACGAGCCACAATGTGCGTCACATACTCGCAAACACACACATCACTACACACACTGAACTGCAGAAACCCTGTTTTATTTATTCTAGGTTATTTTTGATAGCCCAGATCTATTCTGCTTATACTTTCAGTGATACTAATAATTAAGGAGGATGTTTATAGTATACATGCTCTTCCTTCGGTCCCATTTTTTCCACATTTTATTGTTTAGTTCTGTGTAGTAAGTAACAAAGGGGAAATATTTTGCATGTATTACAGGGCTTTGTGATGGTAAAATATGTAGGGGAAGTTTACTTTAGCAATGTGGAGGGAACCTAAGCTCTGCCACCTGTTCACCAGATCCACAGGCTTTATTGAATATTTTTATAAAATCAAAAAAAAAAAAAAAGGGGGAAAAGAAATCAAAGCATTTCCTGGCAGCCTGTGGCACAGCTTCTAAAGACGGCACTATTTTTAGATTTTGACCTAAAGCAGCAGTCGTCTCTTTTAACCTCAACTGTGGACGCAGATGTTGCTCGTACAATAAAAACATGAAGCAGTCGAACTAATGTGTACATTTAACAATGCGGCCTCTAAACTACTCTGGCAGGTGATGTGAATTTATGCACTGTAGAGAGAAAGTATCCAAAAACAAGAAAATGTTCCAAAATGGAAGTACAAAAACTAACCCTGAAGTTGGGCACTTGTCTGTACGGTAAACTGTGACCAACTTGATTGATCTGTGATTTGTATTCGTACTAACAGTGTGACAATTATCTTGTAAAAGCTTTATAGCCTTTCGAGTTCCTCCTGTCTTAGAAAATGTTTCCCAAAGGATCTGGAGAGATCAGATCTGAGCTGGAATGTGGGCAGGAGGCGGGCAGGGACAGGCCTCTCTTCCTGTCTCGCTTGCTGACTGGCAGCGGGTGGATTGTAGGGATGTAAGCACCTAGCTCTTAGTGCTATTTCTAAAATCCCTCCACCCTGAGAAACACACACACACACACACACTTACCCCCCACCTGTTTCTTTGACTCCCTATCAGATGAGTACTCAGACAAACCCCTCATGGACACAGCTCACTCTATTCCATCTCAAGAGGAACGTCCTTAAATAAAAGCCTGGCTGCCATCAAGCTGATATGGGTTTTACTGGCTGCTCATCCTCAGTCTACAAAAATAGAAGACATAGTTACGCAAAGTTCACACAGTGCTCTTACACATGTACAAGCCTACTCATCTCCTCATAAAGTAAATTAGCATATAGCTACTGTTTCAAAACATATGGCAACCATCTGTATATGATGACTACTTGACCTTTATGTGCAAGATAAAAAGGAAAGGAGTACGTCTGTGTTATTTTATCAAGTATAAATGTTATGGAATCTGAAACTGGTAGGCTTGTTTTCAAAGATTTATGCACTGATTTATGCTGTAACTGATCTTAGATTTAATTTAATACTACTATACGACTGGTGCTTTAACCCTTTGCCCCCAGTTGTGTCATTCTGGCCATGTTCCAAAAGGCACTTTCGTGCCATCAAATGATTTTATAGACTTTAAATGTATAGTTTAAAAAAGATACTGGAGATTAAGTAATATGCATATGTTCATCATTAATTATAATATAGGGTATATACAATATAAATGTATGAATCTAAATTAGTGCTTTTAATAATAATAATAAAAAAACACTGACTGTGTATGTTGTGTGTGTGTCTTTTTTTAGTCTTCCCACTCATTTGCCAACTGTCACAGCTAGGGTTTAAAAGGCTCCAACATCATTACAGGTGATGACTGAAACTGAAGGAGAGACACCAGAGAAAGCAAGACTGGAAAATGGAGGGAGAAAGGAAGGAGAAACAGGGACAAAGGGAAAATGAGACCCATTGTAAAACCCAGTCTTGTTAGCACTATGTCACATGAGCATCCATATATCATCTCCAGGTCTGTCACCTGACCCCAGTATGTCACAGACCCAGGAGTGTCCCCCCCTCAAACGCGAGCCCTTCTCTGGTAACCCATGAGCCCTCTTTACCCCCTGTCTCCCCCGACTCCCAGCGAGTGCTGGCCGGTACTTTACAGCCTCTGAACGAGAACTAAAGACCACTGAGGACGGAGAGGAATTACAGCCTGGGGAGCACCTCTAACGAAGGGCGTCCAAATTTACAGCTTTGCCAGCTTTCTTAACTTCGTGGATGGAGATAAAGCAGGCCTTGGTTTTGACAGAGCCCCACTCAGAGCACAGGGTGGGGCAGAAGGGAGAGGGAAAGCAAGACAGAGCGAGAGGAAGACGAAGCTTAGTTTCCCAAAGAGAACCTAATGAGTGAAAATACATGAAGCAGAATGGCTCTTGTTATTCTCTCCCTCAACAAGAAAAACTGCAGTCAAACGTCAAATAATATTTATTGCGATCAACAGTCATTGAGAGGTTATGGACACAGAGGCCCTGACTCCACTCACTAACTATTTTGTGAAACAGAAAAAAGCCAGCCGCAGCATGGAACTTTTTTTTTTTTTTTTTTTTGAGATCAGTCAGTTTAAACGCTTGTTAAATCAGCCAAGTAAAAAAGAGAAGGAAAAAAAAAAAAAAGGCTTTCGAGTGCTATCTAAACCTGAATGAAAAGCCCTTTGTAGTTCACTCTGTTGGGTTTGTAAAAACAAATGCACGCTACATCAAGCCAATCATTTGTGCCCCAGACAAAGATCAAACTAATATTGACTGAAAAACACCTGAAAGATGAGACAGGGAATGCTAATGAGAAGGGCCTTCCTAGCTGCTAATCACAGCCAGCCTCGTTTTAAAAGGAAGAGGGGGGGGGGGGGGGGGGGGACACACAAGAAAGCCATCTTCATAAACATATCCTCATTTTCTAGGAGCAGAGGATGGTGTACAGGGTCTGGCTGCAGCCAGACTCCTATAAGAACTGTGAATTGTATATCAGCCTCTAAAGCTGGCACTTTAATCCTATTTGCATTCATATGACTACAGCTGGATCCTGGGAGCCTTTATCCTTAGATTTGCACATTTGTATGCCCCTGTGAGTGCAGAAACTCCATGCACGATACCAGTATGTGGTTGTCTCTCACATCTTTTGGCCAATTTCACTTGCACAGCCTCTGCTATTCACCAGATGGAGAGGAGCTGGTAGAACCTACTGGAGGATGGTCCAAAATGAGTAAACCTGCTGACTCTTGGGAAGGTAATGGACTCTCATGCCCACCCACACACACACACCCACTCACACACACACACACACACACACACACACACACACACACACAGAGGGAAAGGCAAAAGAGAGAATTAAATACTCCTAGTGGTTCCCTAGTGGAGAGAGCCACAGGCTTAGCTCCACACCGGCTGATTTGTGAATATCTTCTCCATAAACAGCTCTGCGCCTCTGTGCTCACGTTGTGCTGAAGCAGGGGGGGCAGGGGGGGTGGGGGGAGCAGCACTTTCACCCATTTGCACATTAATAAACCTCCAGAAACATTTATTAAATGCTGGGAAAATAGACAGTATTTACATGTGAGACTCCCATGGACATTGGGGTGTTTGGCAAGGGCCACACCGCGGGCCTCTGTGGTCCTGTAAATCCTCAGCTGCACACGGGGGCAAGATAATGACATCCTGTGTCCAATTACTCTCGCTGCCAATACCACTGGTCATGATGGAAAGGAACACACTATTAACCCTGTTAGCATTATCGACACGAGCAGCATACCTCAAATCAGGACTCCATTAAAGTGACGATGAAGGTGATTATTAGAGAATGAAGGAGAACTTGTTAGAAAACATCTCACACATTCTGTTATTAAGCAATTTATCTAATAATAATAATAATATTAATAATAATAATATAATGGTTTCCATATTTTGGAGTTGGTCTTTATTCTATGATGTGAGACACATTATTTGGTTTTATCAATATTAATGCTAGGCTAAAAAGGCAACCAGTGCACAATCTGCAAATATAATGCCCCTACCTTATCAATTCATAACACAGACGAGCTAAACTGTCAGAAAAATCTGAAGTCACACTTAACTGAGCCCAATACCTACTATTAAGATGGCTCGACATAACAGGACGGCTGCCAATAATTGTACGTAAAGATATGGAAAAGCCACAGTCCAGCTATGAATATTTCATGAATTCCGACACAAAGAGCATGCTAAAAGGATCAAAGAGAAAAACCGGGAGAGGAGTCAACGTGAACATCCAAACAATATGCAAGAATCTCGACAGTATAGGTCACATGCAAAAAGACTAGGGTCACACTGAAATTGTCCATCAGTCAGACAAGCAGAACTGATTTGGATGCTAAATAATGGTTTAGATATTCAAAAATTCCATATATATGCGAAAGGCTTCAGTGCACCCTGGAACCGGCCTATCAGAGGAGCGCTCTGCCACCACACTCCCTCATGCAGACCCGTACCATGCCTCTGAGTCTGCAACTAACACACTCACACACGCACACACACACACTTGCAGATATGTAAACATCCAGACACATAGTTCATGTATATACACACACACACTTACGCAATACACAAGCACTCTGTCTCACACTCTCAGACAGACATAAACATACATTATACACAAGTGTACGCGCCTCCCATCGACATAACGTGCAGTTGTAAACATAAATTAGTTCTAGGATTACCTGTAATAATGAATGATCTACTGGAAGCTGCATGTTAATTAGAATTTAATTTCTCAGGCTGGACGAGAGAGACCAACTTTAAATGATGTAAACAAAATGTGTTGTCTTTGGTTACACTGCACATTTGTACACTTACACACTCTTTCTGCCACACCCTGATGTGCAAACAAGACACCATGTCTGTCTCCAGGAACAAGTATGTGCCATTTAATTTAAAGTGGCAACAGAGGAAAGCAATGTTGTTCTCCACACCACATATGTCCATATGACAGTATGTCTGTTGTCAGCTTTTATGATGAGAAAAAGCTAAAAAAAATAAAAAGAAAAATCAGCCATTGTTGTCACAAAGTGTCCACGTCGTTTGTATGTGTACACCCTAAAACAAACTAATCAATGCAACATTTGTCCAAGGCAAAAACACAGCATGGTAGCACAATTATATTGTGATTTTGTGTTCATTCAAATGGCCTTCTCGGGGTGATTGTCATATGCCACTTGCCATTGAAATGTGTTTTTTCGTGTTTCTCATCTCATTGAATGTCAAACATCTCTTATTGAGAGGAGCCAAATCCATCTGATGATTTTTGCCACCCCACTCAAATGGAAATGGTGCATGTGACAAAACAGCAGTATTAACATAATAAAGGAATTCGACTTACAAAAACCTCAACATCTGCCGGGTTGGAGAGAGTAATGGATAACACTTCTTTGAATCCAATTGATGGATCTGATGGCGCTTAGACAGTCATTCACATCATAATGTCTCAGGAGAGGCCAATAATAGGAACAACATGGGATTAATCTCAACACTCTCGACTCAGACGAGACAAAATATGCAGATCTAAAAAGAAGCTGTTATAAACAAATTTGTTTTTTGAGAGTTTACTTCGTTTTTTTTTCCTTCTTTATTTTTTTTTTTCCTTTATACGATGAAGCTTAGGATACTGGATGCTATGCAAATCTATAAAGAAGCCTGAAAGAAAGAAAGTCCCTGCAAGATAAGGAATATGTTATATCACATAGGATGTTATTTATACATATATATGGAAATAACATTTAATTATTTAAATATGGCATGCTGATCAGCAAAGGTTTGCATAAATCACACACACATAACTCTTAGTATTATAATGTAACTCAACACATCAGCACAACAAACATGAACTGTCGTAATAAGCTGCACAAATGTAACTTTCACTACAGAACTAGGGAATATGATTCCAATGAGTACAGTGACAAATACCAAATAATAATACTTTAAACTGAGAAGATGATGTATTTGAGACAATGATGCTAATATCAGACAGCCAGTGTTACATAACGAATATACCATGATGCAAATTATATATAAAAGACAATGCTACAATTTGACAAAAGCAAACATTTGCTGATCAGCATGTCATATTTAAATAATTAAATGTTATTTCCATATATATATAAATTCAATCTTATATAATAATAATAATATATTGTAGTGTCTGGGGTTACTCATATCAGTTAATGGCAAACTATTCAATATTTATCAATGATGTCATCATCAGAAATTGCTGATTTATTTGAGTTTAGTTTATTTTTTGATTTTTATGAATCTATCTCTCTGCTAGAAACTAAAATATATTCTGAAGGTATATTTATCTTTTTTTCAACATTTGTTTATAATGGTTTCTTTTTCCATGTTTGATTTTATAATGACAAAATGCAACATATAAATAAATACTAGGTCTTTCAAAGTCTATAATTTCTACTGCATAAGCCAAACTGTGAGTAACAGTAATCAGTAACATCAAATAATATGGTCTTGTATTTATTTACAAACAAGTTTCAGAAATTTGTTTATGTATCAAATTTAAATGATTTCTAATTGTGGTTTGAAAACTGTGAAAAAAAACATCTCTAAGAAAAATGATCAGCTGTACTGTAAGGAATGTGTGTGTTATAGAGATGAATAATGCAAAACAGCAAATAAATGTAACTCAGCAATAGTCCCAGCGGATGAGACGAATACGACACCCCAGTAGTTACAGGACTGTAGGGAGAAGATCAAATTAGTTACCACCAAGTGAATTTCTAATGTTGTGCATCTTTTGACCACAGGCAGCTCTAAACATAGATTTTTGCCATAATTCATGTTTAATTCTGGCGATACATTTTTTTTCTTTTTGATGCTGTAGATCGGAGCAGCCTGGCGACTTATGACAGATGAAGGAAATCAAAGTGAATAGCAGACACGTTTAAAATGTGCGGATGATCTGGTCGACCAAGGTGCATACAACCACCTGAATCTGATGGACAGATAATTCCTTGTGAGCTGACCTCCAAGACAAAGATTTAATAATATATACACCATGTCTGAATTAAAAAGACACTGCTCTGCATTTTTAATGGAAATGTATTTCTGCATGCAATTAAAAATGGATGATCACAGTGCTCACCTCTGAGGACCTGGGGCCCCTGCTCAGCTGTTTGACCATGGGGACCGAGGGGTTAAGACCTCGGTAAGGCCGGACTTGGAGGAAGACGAGCCAGGAGAAGGCGAGTGTGGGGAAAAGAGGGGACACAAGAGTGCTGTGTTTCTGGAGGGCCACTTTAAAGTCTGTCCAACCTGTACAAATAACCATGGGAATCTTTGGCTGGTGATTAACGTGCTGGCTGGAGGTTTAAATCACTCTGGGAGAGAGATGGCCCAGTGTTTAACTGTGTGATATACTCCCTAGCAGAGCTCCTTTGATGGGAAGAACATTACTGATGGGAAACTAAAATAAGATTGCACAGAGCGGTGGCAGGAATTAGGGCTGACCTGAATGGGTCTGGGGGTAACATGGAGGCTATCACATTAACCTGACGGGGGCTCCTTTAATAGGGTCCAGGGCTTAAACTGATATATCAATTTTCCTCTGTGTGGACAACTTCAAAGGCCAGAGCTCATTCTCGCTGCTTGTGCTGGCCCTCATCAATCTCTGGCTGCAGTGGGCATCATCACCACTGGCCTGAGACAAGCCAGGATAAAGAGTAGTTCAGCAGGGTGCAGCCAATCACCTGCTTTATCCAAAGTCAGATAAAAGATTGCACCTTTAAAGCTGCACTTACTTTTCTTCAATGAATGCTCCCCATCAAGGTGGAAAAAATGCAAAACAACACAGTAAATCGGTTTCGAAACACAGGTCACTCAAACACAACACTATTCGGTTGCACAATCCCACGATGGCAGCAGCGATGATCACGGATGACAAACACTTCTCTATCTCCGCGTGTTAATGTCACAATAATTACCCTTGTCACGCTAAATGTGTAATTTAGCAACATAAATGGTGGCATTTGCCTCCGCTGTCAGCTACAATGATGAAGACTGCGTAAAAAGTCTAGCAGAGCACCTTCCAGTTCATCTCCACTGTTTGTATATGGAACGATTTTTTTTTTTTTCCTCCAACAACAGAGCAGCTCCTTTCTTTTTACTAAACTCTCTGTTCTCAGAAATCGTATCAAAAAGCTTCTCTCGCAGTGCAAGCCCTCCAGGGTTCTGATGTCACTTCCACTGTAACACTTTGCTGATGACTGACATATGCTTCACATAAGCACACACACACACACACACACAGGAAAATAAAACATACACGCTACACACACACACACACATACACACACACACAGCCTTTTTGTCTTAGACGACATTTCCGACTTTACGCTAACTTGTTTTGTCAAAACAATTCCCGAAGAAATTAAACGACACATTACTCAAGTCAAACCTGAAACCTAGATCTGACACAACAAACCTAATCCAGTTTGAGCAGCCTCTATGTTGTGGTGTCCTCGGAGTGTGTGTGTTTCTCTTGTAGCATAGCTTAGGTTTCAGGAAGTTTTAGGCCTGGAGTCAGTCATTCAGGAGTAGGGGGTGGGGGGGGGGGGGAGCACGGCGTGACAGCACAAAAACAAGGGCTCCGATAGCACTGGTGATGGTTACGCGTTAAACCTTTTGAAGGAGCTTCGTGGAGTATGAACAGTGTCGACACAGTGAGAGGAATTAGTAGAAAGTGACATGTGAACAATGTGTGTGCTGCACGCAGGTGGACGAAGCCAAATAAACATTTAATTTGAGGATTTGCTTTCATCCCGCTGAGCAGCAAGAGCCAAAACAACACAGCCACATAAAGAAGTCATGTGTAAGAACCCAGTCAGAAAAAGGGGAGGCCTGCGTTTGAAGGAGCCGAATTAGGTGCGATTAGAAACCATAGGAATGAGTCCATATTTGTCACAGGGCTCTTTTCAGCTTTCACCTCGTGATCAGAGGCATAATTTAGACAAAGAACAAAAGATGGCAAATATTTTAGGAAGGAAAGGAAAGAAAAAGCAAAAAGAAGAGAGAGAGAGTGAGGAGAGGGGGGGGTATCTAGAGTGAAAACTGAGTGAGGCGGTGCGCCAAAAGAGCCCGTTGGTGTGGGCTACAGTTTGCAGTACGTAGCAGCCGAGATCTATGAATACAGATCAGGAGAGATGTGAGGGAATTTTACAGCAGGTATTGTCTGTCACTCACCCCGTCTGTCTGTGTGATCACTGCCTCCTCGGCGGCTGTTTCATCTTCCACTCTCTCTCTCTCTCTCTCTCTCTTACACACACACACACACACACACACACACATATACACACTACACACACACATACTCCTCCCCCAGTGCTACCAAAGGAGACCTGGTGCTGGGGTGTGCCCTTGCCAAAAAGTGACAGGTGTTCCAATAGGAAATCCAAAAATCAAAGGGCCATTATTCCTATTATACGTTATGATACCCTGCTTATGTCTGGCTTTGTATAAGTTACTGAAATCTGGATGTGACTGAGAATATAGCAACACACATAATGTGGAGTGTGATTTCTTTTTTTTTTTTTTTTTTTTTTTTTTTGCTGTGACATAAAATTTTTGCATTTTCATAGTTTTTGTACATAAACTGTAGAAGAATGCTTTATATCCTTTAGTTGATTTTTTTTTTTACTCACAATGGGAAGAAATTGTTTGACAGTCGTGTGTCTGCATAGCCTGGAGCCCTTTAACACACACTGTGAATTATGCCTGCAGTGAACATAAACACTGATTTTACAGCAAACACACTGTTGTATATACACCAACTTCAAATCACCTGCTCCTTCTCTCATTTAACATTACATCACACTGCCGCCTCCCAGCAAGCAAACGTGGGGATAAGATGGCCGCTCGACATTAAAAAGTGAAACACTGAACAAAGGGGCGGACTTCTCACGAGCAGCCCCAGCGCAGTCAGTCTGCCTGAACAAGTGTTTGCTTTTGTGCACAGGGAAGCTTCAGTGTTGATTTCTAGCATCGGGAGAGCAAAGCGCACATAAAGCCGCCTCCACTGTTCAATCACAGGGTTCTGCAAATGGGAGCAGGCCCGCGGTCTCAATCAGCTAAGTGTAAGCAGGCAGCTGTTGTGCTGTGGATGGAGTGTGCTGTTAATTCTGTAAATATAGCGTCCCTCATGTGTCTGAGAATCACCCACTCAGGCCACATTTAGGCCAGATGAGCAACAGCTTTGGCAACATCTGGCAAACTGGGCGAAACTGTGAACCACTCGACAGAGCAGGGAGGAAATTTGAATGTCCCCTTTGAGAAATCTCATTTTCCTTTTGAAAAGACACGGAACGAGGTTGCCAACCTCACTACAGCGTTTTCAAATGTAAAGGAAAATGAAGCAGCACTTTAAACAAATAGACATTATTGTTACTGTTCATGTTCCAGTTGTAACTCATTTCATTCGAGCCAAACAACAATGACAAAAATAAACGCCGGGCTCTTTCGGAGGCAGCGCAGTATTCAAACTGATGGTTTAGCACTTGTATTGTTCTTTAAAGTTGGAGCAGAGAGGCAACAGCATTCTGGATCCTCTTTTATGGGCTATCAATAATCTTTTTCTGACACATTATTTGCCGGGCTGGAGGAAAATAGGGAGCAGCACGGTCAGTGGTTTGCCACAAAGACTTCTGGGAGCTGGCGAGGGCAGAGTGCGTGGGCGACTCATCCACCCTGGGACTCTGCCAGCATGTCTTTTTGACCATGCTGCTGGAGCACTGCGGGCCAGCAACCGAGCTGCACACAGTCTCTGGGACAAAAAAAAAAAAAAAAACACACAGAAGCAATTAGATGACATGACAGTCATGAAGATGAAGACTGTTTGGCAGAGCACGCCTGGTTCAGTTTTACTCACTACTGTTTAAGGGACATTTTGTGTGATTTGGTGGCTTAATGGCACCACAGCATGAAAGATTTAAATAACTTTTCTCTTTTAGGGAATATCAGTTGTTCTGCCTTACACAAAACCAGATTATTTCTTTATAACCTTCACTTTTATTCCCTTTTCCATTTTTACCCAATGCTGCGATTTCCCCCTTGATGGTCGTGAAGAGTTTCACACCCACATTCCCTCTGAATTCAGCACTGCTAAGGCTTTTGGGGAAATTAAATAACCCGAGGACTGAGCTACTTTAGGAAGGCCAATTAACATATTTGCCTCTAGAGGAAAATATTGCCTAAAGTTGAATGGACGGTAATTTTACGCATGGATTTTTCCATCCTAATTCTCAAAGCTTTGAATAATCCTTAGAATTTGTTTTACAGAACAAGGGGGTTTTAACGTTCTGCACTGAAGCTGAGGTGGTTGAATTTTTAGAGAACTGTGTGTCAAAACAAATAACACCGCTTTTTCAAAGGGTTACACATTCTGCTGTGTTAATTGAACATGACTCAGTGATTTAATCCAGTACAGTCCTCTGTTTGACTGTAATGTACCTTTCCCGGAGCGAGAGCCGCGTTAGGAAAAAGAAATCACATTTGTGATGTTTTATATTCTCGCAGAATATAAAACAATTAAATCCAGTTCCAAGGTTAGAGTACTTTCTCAAACAGAGATCAAAAGTATTATAAAGTTGGGAAAACCCTTATTACTTCTCATTAGTTGGTAACCTGATGCACACTGACAAGTCCAACAGTTGCTGCGGTCAGCTGCTGATGCCTCCAAATGGCCCGGGTCCCTCTGCGAAAGAGGCTGACCAGACGCCGAAGTAGTCCCTGAGTGTAGTCTAGTGTGGCTTAGCGTGAGCCCCATTTGCACTGTCGCTTCAAGACCCAAACCAAAGGGGACTGTTAAAAATGGGCTTAAGTCTCCAACGGCTCGGCTGACATCCACTACTACAGATCATTAAGGCTCCACAGCCTCCCTCCCTCTCTAGCCTCAAACACGCCAGTGGAGTCATTAAAGGCAATGTGTAATTAAAGTTGGAATAAACAAAGGCTTTTCCCCAGGTCTTTTATTTCTCCCCCAGCCATGTGTGTATCTCCCTCTCATTTTCACACATGCTTTCTCTTTCTCTCTCTCTGTGTCTCAGAGAGAGAGAGAGAGAGTTGACACATAAGAGTGGAAATTCTCATTGGCTCCCATGCTGGTGGCAGGCATGGATGAAGGCCCTCAGCCTAATTAGAAAAGTAAATACTCTGAGTAATGCCTAATCCCTGGGAATACAACTGCCATATCTCTTACACATGTGATGTGGAAGGACCCGAAATGCCACTGGGGTGTCTCGTCGAAATATCCTGTGCGGTTCCTCTTTGCACAGCTGTCCACACAGACTCATGCACTTAAGACAGGCTCACTTTCATAGTTAAAATAGAAATTTGTGTCCTAAGTGCCGCAACACAGCTAATGCTAAATATTTAATTCCCGCGGGTGCTAATTATGGTTGAGTACTGGCAACACAGATTCCCTTTTTTCACTCCACATAACAACTGTAAAAGCAATTTAAGCATTTTTCAATTAATTAAACACATAGTCGTCCAGTAACCTCTTGTCATTTTGCCCTCCAGGACCAAAGCTAATTTGTGTAGAATAGAAAAGGGAAAGGGGAAGGGGTGGGGGTGGGTGCTGTTTTCATCATCGCAAAATGCTCCTACAAAGGAATTAAAAGGGAAGACACATCATTTTCATGCGAGTTTAAAAAAGATCACACTCTATCATTCTTTTTTCAAAAACCCTGTAGTATTGTAAGTGTAGTTTTGAATGTTATGAACCAACATATCAGATGACTGTAACCACGAGCAACCAGCCCCCATTATGTTATCAAAGCCGTGTGAGATAGTCCGGCCATGAAGCTAATCCCTGATGTATTTTTAGTCACAACTGACTGATGAAGTGAAATTACTACATCAATGATAAAATGGGGCTCTCTGAAAAGCCTTTACAAGATCTCACAGCAAACCAAGAGAGCTCTTTGAGCTACTGCGAGTCTCAGTACTTGTTCAATAGTGGTGAAGTGCATGACAATTTGGTGGAGATGACTACTAGAGAAGCTAAGATAAGACTACATTATGTGTCTGTAATATGCTGAAATGATCATTTCTGTGTTTCCATTGAGCAAGCTAAAATATGAAAACACCCCCGCTCTAAGTTAACACATCAAAAAGTGAAATAAAAGAACGCAATCTACAGTAATCACATTTTTAATGTGATAAAAAAAATATATATGGACAAATTTAAAGGAAAAAAAAACTTTTGCGGCATATAGGATCAAACCTAATACATTACACAATCTCATATGCATTACCCTCCATTGTGTGGGTGCGCCTTTTCGGGTGCATGTGTGAATTATTAGGAGGGGTAGCGGCACACCCATCCTCTTATAAAGCCCCCTGTCATTGCAAGAGATCAGAAGCGGGCTGTGAAATCCAGCTAATAGTCATTATGGGATCCATGCCCCTGCACACCCTACCTGCTTGCCAAGGCGGCTCCCTCACACTTCATATTTGCATTGTGTCATCTTATCAGCATTCAGCCAGACAGCGGACTGATCACACTGCAGACTGACAGCTGCATCACTAATATCAGTAAATAAGAAAAAGCGAGAGAGAAGGGGGGAGAATTAGATGTCCCACACTCAGCTGAAAAAAAAAAAAAAGCACAAAGACGCCATTAAACGCTACAACCTTTTGGCACTAAAAATAACCAGAAGAATATTATTTTTCTCCTGATCTAAAATTAAAGTCCAAAGTCTTTGTAGATGGCCTTAACATGCGATGCCCCCCTCCTGTTCCGAGTGGCGAGGAAGGGTGAACTATAAGAACTCTGTGTGCTCAGTCACTTCTGGGCCCATGCAGTCAATAAGGCTATTTCTGATCTCCGGATGGCTAGGGTTTCAAAGCCTGTTTAAATGGGCTCCCACAAAGCCGGAAGCATCAACCTCAGTCCTCTCCCTCCCTGTCTTTCTCCCTTTCTCTTTCCTCCTCCACTCTTTCTCTAAATATTGAGAAGGAGCTCAGCTTGCCTGCCCCCTCGGTAAAGAGAAAAGAGAAGGAGGAGGGGAGTGGTGGAGGTGGTGGAGGTGGTGGTGGTAGTGGGGGGGGGGGGGGGGGGGGGTCCTCCTCTTCCACATGCAGGGTGGTGAGGAAAGACAGGGAAGCGCAGGGTCAGGGCTCCCGGTGCTAAGCTGTGAAAGGCAAACGTTTGGCAGAGTAATTACACGCCGCACTGCTCTGGGAGTGATTAGTGATAGTTGTCTGTTCAAAGTGTTTGGAGCTCACAGCCTTTATGGGTTACGCTTGCCTTCCCTTCGCCTAATGTTTAGATTGCATTTGCATCAGGAAGAGAGTTGCATGTGTCAACATAAACAGTGTGCGTACACAGCTCACCAAGTGTGTACTGGCTCGTGTTTCATTGAGGCTTGAAATATGTATTTAATAGAATATCCAGGAACAATTGTTATATTACTGAGGAGCATCTTATCTATTAGAATTTCCTCTTATTATCTATTAATCGTTCAATCTGATGATTGAGTTCGCCTAGTTCATATCATAATTTTGCAATTAAGGGGCCAACGCACTCGAATTCATGAACACATGAAATTTCTTGAAAGCACAAAAAAAAAAAAAGAAAATAAAAAAAAGATTTAATACCTTTCATCTGTATTTTGTAGCAGGCATATTTTGCACTTTTGGATATAATGTCCTCACTTGGCACAACAAAGCACCCCCTCCCCCCACACACACACACACACCCAGGTCAGGTGGCACTGATATGCACTGCAATCAACGTGCTCAGGTGGCGAAGCCCACGCTGCCAGCCTTTGATGTCCTTGCTGTGTTTATGTTTGTTGGACATGCTGTCCCAGCACAGCCTGCAGATATGCCTCCGAGCTGTAAGGTTAGCAGAGTAAGGTGTCCGGTTGTAAAGAACATCCTGACGGAGGGTGTGGCGAGGGTGAGGGGGAGTGAAACAAACAGAACAGGCAGAGGTATACGACCTACTGATGCCAGCATTGTTTGTTTCAACAACAATACTGCAATTAATGAATTAATTTCTCCCTTTTGAGGAATGTAAACACATCTAATTATGCTACTGAGTTAACGAATCAACAGACTGTTTTCTTCTGCGTTCTTTCTTTCTTTTTTTTTTTTTTTTTTTTTTTAAAAACAAGCTCCGGCCTGTTAGCAAATGTTTTTTCTTGAGCTTTGTCCCTGTGAAAGGCTGAGATACACTTGCAATAGATTTTAATCCTATTTATATCTTCTGGAGCCTAGCGAAAATACCTTAACAAATCAGAATAGTGTGTATCAAAGGGATGATAGTTATCATATTTCAACACCTTCTTCCCTTAATCCTAACACAGGGGCCGACTCCGACAGAGGCTAAAGAGTTGGGTGGCAAAGCAGAGTAGAAACAAACAGAGCCGCAGACAGAAAAGGAAATACCTCAGGGACTTTCTGGGATTGGGGTAGAGGTAAGACAGTACCTGTAGTGCAATCCCCTCCAAATCTGCACCAGGTGTCAGGCATTAAGGAGAGCATCTCCGCTTTGGCTTTCCACGTCTGGCTCAATCACCCAGGGCAGTGTGTCAGATGTTGGACAAAATGGATACACTCTCCAAAAAGGAAAAAGACGAGCAGGAGAACCCGGGGCTCAACACAGTACAGGGAAGCTGGTTTCCATTGGCAAAAGTGGAATATGTACCATGTCTAACAAAAAATGTCCCTCTTCCTGTGATAATTTGATTATTTTGCCGTGATTTTTTTATCTCTTTGACATTTAAACATTCAATTACATGTGCAATTAGTCCAGTGAGAATACAGTATATTGAGCAGACCGCAGTGAGATGATAAAATACGGGAAGCAGAGCTGAACACTTTGGATTTTAATGAGTTAAGATAGATTTAGAATATTACACAGTATCCTTTTGAGATTTCCAGTTAACTACAAAGAAAACTGAGCCCTGCCTATTCCCTGTGTGATAGTACAAAGCATATACTATAGAATGCCTAGCTTGATATGAATCTCAATCATAGAGAGATAGTATAAACTGAACACCTGGCACTCTAAGTCCATCTCTGGACGTTTGCATGTGCATGTCCTGAAAAACAAAACAGTGGCAGTGGAATACTTTGAAACCCAGAGAGCAAAAAAAGGGAGCATAGAGTCATGTAGACGTTGTTGTTGCCACAGATTATACATGACACACCGAATAAAAGAGGCTAATTGTGAGATGTTTAAATGTATTAGAGGCATGGGAGAGGAAACTTAATACCTCGGCGCTGGGAGATGGAGAAAGCAACTGGGCATGTGCGGAATGCGGAGTGGCAGGAAGAAAGTGGCAATCTAAAATTCTAATGCTGAGGATGTTTCCCATTCTGTGTTTATGAAACATGGCTGCTGGGACTACAAAGGTAAGGGGATACAGCATCAAAGTCTGCCCTGACGAAAACAAAAAAGCAACAATGCTGCAGTGGAATGCACAACAGAACATAATACTCCACCTCCTCCTTCTCCTCTCCCCTAAGCAGTCTCATTTGATTACAGTGTAGCAGGCCCCAAATCAACCCCTTAGTCCCATTCCTCACTCCCCGCTGGTGCTGTGAGTAGGAGGTAGAACACAACTTGCCAAAGTGGCCGGGGAGCAGAGGAGGTGATGTTGTGGAGGAGAATATCTCATTTAAGCAACAAAAGAACATGGGAATAGGTGAGCCGAGGTGTCCGCGGCAGGGGTTTGGAAAACGCTTGCTGTCCCCGTTCGTGGCGTCTGAGGCAGAGACTGCATGTCTGATGACGGCACGGCACCATATCGTTTACAGGCTCCCCCAGCAGAAGCCCCTAGCATGTCCGTCTCCAGCCACAGAGTTCGCCCTCTACTTAAGGCAACAAGAGTCAGGCTCAGCATTACAAGCCTATTAAAAGATACTTTTAATTATGCCCTGCTCTCCCGGGATCACTTCTTCCATGAACTCTGTGTTTCTCTGGCATGTGCACTTAGAAATGGCACAACCAGAAGCACGTGTTATTTTCTCCCTCCAATTAAAGGGCATGTTGACAGATTAAGGCTGCTTCTGGTTTGTGCTCCACTAACGCATTTAGGAAAGATGATGAACATGGAGGAAAGGGGAGGGGGGGTTTCAGAATGAGAGATAGAGAGAGAGAGAGAGAGAGAGTGGTTAATGGAAAGAGAAACCAAAAAAAAAAAAAACATGCACATGAGCCCTGAGGGATTAATGTGTTTACATTACCTGGGCTGTGATCTATCACCAACCTCGTCAACTTCTATTATGCATCACATACATAAGCAACCAGGAGCCCCTGCAACTCACTCATACTATTTCAATTGGATTAAGTCAGTGCAAATATCTGGGGCACAGCTCCCACACTGTGGTTTTAGCATTCTGGTAGTCATTTGATTTGTATGTTGTATCACTTTACCTTCATGAAGGCACTGCAGGAGAACCTCCCACACCCCTCAGGAGCATTTAAGTAGTATGGGATTTACATGATTAACATATGGCATCTGTACAGCCTTCAGAACAAACACGCTAGGTAGCCATAGGTACGGCTACACGACACTCAGCTCATGAATCACAATATACAGACACACACCAGCGAGAGGAATCAGGGAATGTTGAGTATGTGCATTTACCATCTGTGATATTCACTAACATGAGGTTTGTGTTGTCCCAGCTGTAGCAGCAGGCCCGCATGGTGGGAAAAACACTCAGGTGGAGAGGTCTGGATTTGTGTCAGCATAGATGCTGACAGCGGAGTCTGCATCCAGGCCCCTGGAAGAGCTCATATTCACACTCAGGCTTCATTATATCCAATCAATATTCGTTTAGTCACTGAGCCTATTGACTCATTTTTGAAATAATATTACAGGTCATTTGTCTTGTCACAGAGTGGGGTGAATTATCCCTTTTATACCCTCCCCCATTAGAAAACGGATGGCAAAGGGGCGAATCTGGATACGACCTATAGATACAACTGTAAATAAATATTTTTTGATAAAAAACTGAAAAAAAATCAATGAGCACTTCCTGTGATCCATCTCGGGGAAAAAAAATCAATCACCATCTGTGCAGCTGGCAGTGTGGTGCAGGAGGACAGCGTGGAGGCAAGAGAAGTGTGCAATCTTTGCCTGATACCTCTCATTTTGGAATCGCTGCTCATAATAGGATCATCATTTCATCACTTAGCCGATCCAGAACCCTGCCATTCAGCCTCGCGGGGATCATGCGGAGTGAGGAAATGGGGAAGCACACAGGGCCAATCAGGAGTAAACACACCAACACACACACACACACACACACTCTCTCTCTCTCAGTCTATACATCTTCATTCAGGTCAATAAAAAGAAAAAGAGACAACAAGAACAGAAAAGAGACAAAAAATAACAGACTCTCTCTCTCTTCTGAAAGCCACAGGCCTTCATGTCAACTGTCTGATTTTAAGAGTTCAATTAAATATTGTGATGGTTGTAGTATTTACTAAGTACAGCAGAAAACCTCTCTGTGCAAACTGTGACAGAAATGTAGCAGCAACTATCTAAAAAGAAAATAAAGTGAATTTAATTAGTGACACATAAAAGTTTGATCTGCAAGTGTGTGTGTGTGTGTGTGTGTGTGTGTGTGTTCATTTTGCTGACTGCTTGGTGACATAAGGAGATTTCTTCAACATCGGTTGGAACAGATTCAAAGCAAAGACAAAAAGTAGATAATTATTTTAATGCATTTAGAAAAAAAAATATATAACAACTTTGTAACAGTGATGAGAGCTATAAACAAAACAAGCAAAAAAAAAAGGTGCAGTAACAACTCATTTCTGTAACATTTGAAATCACATAAACAAAACGTCACTGCAGTTAAAAGAATGACTTCAGTAACAGTGAGCTGATCATAGCTGTATCGCTGATGCCAGTTGTTTAGTCAAGTCGCATAGTACACATATGTTTAATCATTTAATAAGCCCCCCCTCCTCGAAAAAAAAAATGCAAGGTCAAAAATAAATTACATCCATTATTTGCAGCAGATCTCCCCAAAGCATTCGGAGCGAAAACTGTTTTGAATTTCAATTGGCTTCCAAGTGGCAAAAGCCCTCAGCTAATACATCAAAGAAAAATTGGTGTCAACTAATCGGTTTAGGACACAGATTTAAAATGGTTAAAAAAAAATCCCATGAATACTTCAAGCATTTTTTTCTGAATACCACTAAAGGCTTTGGGAGCAGTGCGGCTGACCTTGCGCGCTCCAGAAACCTGTCCGCCACTCGACATTAACTGACTGTTTAACTCACCCAGCCACGCAATTAGTCCGCCACAACGCATAATGTTGTGTAATAATAGCCTCTATATCCAATTTAGATTACACTTGCTCCCTCAGGCATTTTAAGTGGCGTGCATCATCTTTCATGCACTTCTTCTTTGCCACGTAAAGGCGCGTTTTCATGCGTCAAAGCCGAGGTCGTCCTCTCAAGGGAAGAAGAAAAAAATAAATAAAAACACAAAAGCGATAACGAAGAGCAGGCGACAAAGTTGGAAGTTGTCAAAACACCACACATGGGGAGTTAGGTACGAATCAGCACTCTGCGAAGACGCCCCCGCGTTTAGGCATCTAAAAACACACATTTCCAATAATAAAGAAGAAAAGAAAAAAAAAAAAAAAGCGCAAATGCGCAAATCTATACTCACCTACACCTCCTCCTTTATCGGTGCGGTGCTGAGAGGTGGCAGCAGTTGCCACAACCTACTCCTATTATAGGCTCCGTGATCTCAAATTATGGGTCCTCCTCCTACTTAGGAAGAGAGCAACTCTGAACCAAAACGCATTAAGGAGGACACATGAGACGGAGCCCTTTTCATGCCAGGCTCCTTCCTCTGTTAAGTCTGTCAGCATCTGTTAAGCAACAAATTAAAAACAACAACAACAACAACAGGCTGGTAACAAACACGGTGTCCTTAATGCTCCGTGTAGTTTGGTAACTTTGCGCACACATATTCTACACTGTGGACGTTTCCCTCAAATATTATTTGCGGATCTGGTGCAGATGAGAGGAATAAACACGTGTTTAGTGAAATAGCTCTATTATTCCGTGTGTCCAGCTTTATCTGCAGCAGCCGTGGTGACTGTCACATGCGGCGGCTCAGTGGGTCGCTGCTCTCGGCTCCTGCTTTTGAGAAACCTTCCGGTCATTAGTTGATTGTCTCGACACCACAGAAGCCCGTGAAACAAGGTCTCATCATATCACCGTGTTCTGATGAGGCCATACTGTAGGGTCGCTTTGCGCCCCCCCCCCCCTACCCCAAAACCTTTTTTTTTTTTTAAGTCTGCGTCGACTCCCACTGTACCAGCGTCATCATGCTGTGTCCTCTGGAGGTTTTCAGAGCGTTAAAAAAAAAAAAGAAAACACGTGACAGTGTGTGCACACACTCTTTAGCAGCGCCTACAGCGATCCCTTTCGGCTTATCTGAGACTTGAACTGGAAAAGTTCAAGTCAATCATCGAAATGAAAATGGCTTTCAGGTGTCGGACACCAATAATAATTACAGTAATATCCTAGTAACGTTTTCAAAACACGTTATCCGAAATCTGTGAAAGATAATAATAGGCTACGTGTCAATAATAATAATAGCTAATAATAATAGCTAATAATAATAATAATAATAATAATAATAATTGGCCATTGTCTTTTGGCCACCATGGCATCTTAAATAAATTTCAGTTATCTCAGTTTCCCACTTAGAAATGTATCTGCAGTGATGAAATGAGATTACATCCAGTGGTCCAGTGGATTTGGTTTAGTTGGCACTAATCTGCCCTGGCTTGACGGTTTATGACTTTCTGAGAGCTTGTATCTGACTGGTTTATTCCAGGATCTCTTGCAAAAACTATTTAACGGCCGCCACAGTAAATCGTTCAAACACAACCGAGGGCGCACACGACACACACACACACACACACACACACACACACACACACACACACACACACACACACACACACGTCTCCAATCACGACATGCAGAATTTCACTGAGCAAAAAGTTTGTTTTAAATAAAAGAAGAATTCTGCCAGAGCTGCTCGGTCAGTAGGCTACTGTTTGTTAGTTTTCAGCTGTCATATACATGTGTATATCTTACCAATGCAACATTAGTCTGGCGACGTGCACAATAGCGGTAATCCATAAGAAACTCCCATTGCGGATTTTACCACAAGGCGCGCTGAGATGACGGTCTGTTAATAACGCACATATTTCAAATGACGACTTTTTTACGCACGAAGAAAGAGAAAATAGCAGAAAGAGAATACAGCAGTGGAGCGCCTTTTAATTCCTGCCGGTATCTTGCGAAGCCCGCATCCTGGCACACACCAGCCGATTTGTTATTGATCAAGTGTGAAAGTGACGGCTTCAGTATTTGGAAAAGAAGAAGAAAGTTGGGAGTTGACAGACGCGCATGACGTCGCCATCCAAAAGGGGGCTGCCAGGCGCACTTGAGACTTACTGTTAAAGAGGAAAAATAGAGAAATAGAGAATGTGGATTGTTAGTTAACGCGAGAGAAATGAGGGGGGAGAGAGAGAGAGAGAGAGAGAGAGAGAGAGAGAGAGAGCGAGCATGGTTTTGGGCAGGGCTGTGGTTACCCAGCATAAGCTTTCCTTTTCCTTCGCTGACTACACCCCGAGAGGAGGAGCGTAGTGTGCAGCGTAGTAGGCGTCAGGATCCTCAATTTCCAACTTAGCATCTTGGCAGGACATTTTCCCAAGCAAAGCCCCCGTCCGACGGGTAAAAAAAAAAAACTTCTGCACGAGCATGAGAGCGACCGTGCAACTCAGATAAGGGAGCAACAGAGAGGCTGAGCGAGACAAAACATCCGACGGACAGTTGCTGGCAGAGAGCGAAATAACCCCTCCGACATCTCCAAATCTTCTCATTTCAGTCACTTTGACTTTCTGCCTTCACCGTTGTCATTTAGAAGGCGGGACGCGGTCTGCAGTGCGCGGCTCTATGCGCTCCGAGAGCAGCGCATGAGAAAATAAACGGGGGGGAAAGTGCGCAAGTTAAGTGGCTCCTACTCTCCGGGCTCCAGCATGGCGTATCCTCAGGGCTATTTGTACCAGCCGTCCGCTTCTTTAGCCCTCTACTCGTGCCCTGCGTACAGCACCAGCGTTATATCGGGACCCAGAACTGAGGAACTTGGGAGATCCTCTTCGGGATCAGCGTTTGCGCCCTATGCCGGATCTACCGCGTTCACCAGCGCCTCGCCAGGCTACAACTCCCACTTACCATACAGTGCGGACGCGGCGGCAGCTGCCACATTCACCTCGTACGTGGTGAGTAAACTCAAGGTGATTAATCAATTTAATAACAAGTAAAACGCGAAGGAATTAACTCGTTAAAGCCTGAATATTAGAAGCCATAGGCGTTAAGAAGAAATGTGCCACGCCGAAGACTGCGTGGATGTAAAAATGACTGAAAACCAGGTTCTGGAAACGTTGATGAAGTAATTTAACAAAGTAGTGAACGATCATCTGTCCCTTGAATAGACACTAGTTTTATAGGAAAGACAGAGAGCAGCGTCTGCCGAGGCTCGTCCGCTCAACACTGAGTGCAACGCGCCGCCTGACGCCAATTTGATCCGTATTTATGAATTATCACCGCTTCAGCTTGATAGTTGTAAAAAACTAAATGTCGCAACGTTTGACAGAAGGTCAGAAGATTATTCTTGTTTACTTTTTGTTGTATTTTTCAGTGAGAGTTCTCATGGCAACAACAGTGATTCACACAGACTGGATGTGCAGGCCTAGTTACTGCGAAAACTGATCCCAGTAGAAAAGAAAAAAGAGACAGATTGTGAGGCCCGTCATGCATAATGTCAGCACGTTATTATGATAGGAAATGAAGCTTTTTATTAACGGCAGGAATAATGTGTGCTGTCTGCACCCAACATGCAAATAATAATAATAGCTCTGTATCTAAAATCTACAGAAGCGCAGCATCAGATTCCAAATAGTCCGAACACAGCCTCTAAACATTAACTTCAAACTTCAACCACTGGATTAAAGCCAGTGTATTGCTGTATTAGTGTGTGTGTGTGTGTGTGTGTGTGTGTGTGTGTGTGTGTGAGAGAGAGAGAGAGAGAGGGAGCGTGTGTTTGTGTGCGCGCACATGTCCATGCGTGTGCGCATGTGTGTGTGTGTGTGTCTGAGTTTTTTTAAACTGTTTTTGAAGCGCTATAGAAAAACTGACCCAACTTTTTCACTTCATGTTATTTTGTTTTTTTCCTTTGTTGTTTTTTTTTTTTTAGAGCTCTCCCTACGACCACACTACGGGTATGGCCGGCTCAATAGGATACCACCCTTACGCAGCACCCCTGGGCACCTACCCTTACGGTGATCCAGCATACCGTAAAAACGCAACCCGGGACGCAACTGCCACCCTGAAGGCCTGGCTCAACGAGCACCGCAAAAACCCCTACCCCACCAAGGGGGAGAAGATCATGCTGGCCATCATCACCAAAATGACCCTCACCCAGGTGTCCACCTGGTTCGCCAACGCCAGGAGGAGGTTAAAGAAGGAGAACAAGATGACCTGGACCCCCCGGAACCGGAGCGAGGACGAGGAGGAGGACGAGAATATTGATCTGGAGAAAAACGACGACGACGAGCCAAACAAGCCCACAGACAAGGGAGACTCCACAGACACAGAAGCAGGTCGGTGGTGCAGGGGGGGAAAAAAAAAATCATCAATTTTTCATCGCAGTCGTTTTCACTCAGGGTGCAAAATTGATTGCTGGTTAATGGTGGTATATTATTTATAATGGGACAATTGCTTTAAATAATAATCACCTTGAACTCCCCTCGTTTGACTTCTCAGGGGCTGGAATTGCTGGTGACGCAAAGTGTTTAGCAGTCAATTTATCTTTAACTGCATAATAAGGATACAGCTGCGCCGGCAGCCCTGAAAATAAAACGCCTTTGTATGATCGTCGTATCCCAGTTTTGAACAGCTGAACAGATGAATTGTTGTTATCATAACTGTTGGTGCGATGTGGTAACGTTAAATACCGAAAATATCATTACAAATGAGTCCAGATAATCCATGTTCTGGCTTTAATTTGTGTCACTTCACGCTCTTTCGTAATTGTAGGGGCAGGGTTCATCCACCTTTTTTTTTTTTTAAGCTGGCACACATCTTTATGAGGACAATTTATTGTACACACACTAGCTGTTTTAAAGGAAACGTGCATAAGTAGCCCAATTACTTTAATATATCCGATTTCATTTTGTGTTGCTGCTCACCTAAAAACACGTGACGCAGCGTTACAAGCGTTTCAATGCTGCGCTTATTTGATACTAAGTCTGTTCTTTATTTGTGATTTAGATCATAAACTGCTGAACCCAGGGGACATAGGCTGCGACAGATTTAAAGAGGAGAACCATGGGAAAGACACGGATCCCCTTCTGAGCGACTCGGAATTAAAAGAACAGGAGGAGCGGACTGCAGAGCTGCTGCCGGATTCTGCAAAACCAACCACGTCGTCTCCCTCGGCGGTGCCCCGGGGGAACCAGGCTGTTGCGCAACAAGACAAGCCGTCAGATTTGAGCCATGCACCGGGTACGGTGACCAGCAACGTGACCTCCGTTATCCACTCGCCCCCTTCGGCCCCTAAACCCAAACTCTGGTCCCTAGCGGAGATTGCCACGTCTTCAGACAGGTGTAAGGGCAGCGGCGAGGCGCCTCAAGCTTGTCCTGGTTTGGGTCAGAGCGCAGTAATGGCCACCAACGCGTCTCCATCGCGGTCCTCCCCTCAGTGCCCGCTCCCCAACAGCACGGTCCTATCCAGGTCTCTGTACTACACATCCCCTTTCTACCCCGGCTACACGAACTATGGTGGCAGTTTTGGACACCTTCACAGTAACCACGGCTCAGTAACCACGGGCTCTACGGCACATTTCAATGGATTAAACCAGACTGTGTTAAATAGAGCAGAGGCTTTGGTAAGAGAGAGCCAGAAAGTCAGAGGCCAAACGCAGGTAGATCTTTGTAAAGACTCCCCTTATGAACTAAAGAAAGGTATGTCAAACATTTAATACCTGATCATTTTCCATTCACTGCGGACTTTTATTTATTTTTTGTGGTTGCATTAAAAGAAAAAAAAAAAGAAGAAGAAAAGAAACAATGATGAAACCAATTCTGAGAACAGTTATTTTCCGAGTAAATGCTTATCCTGAAATTTTTAGTTTCTGAATGGTTAATCCTAAAATGTAATAAGAATGGTCTTAATCGCTGCAGCCGCCTGAGTCTATTTGTATTGAAGACTAACATGTATATTTAATGTAGCATTTTTGTATTTAAAATGGACAACACACTATCTTTGAAGTAAATTATGGAAAAAAAATATACCTATATATTTGTGCAGCGATTATTTTTGGTGAGCACTTTGAATTGTCTGCTATGTGTCTTCCGTTCTTCAAGGGTAACCCTATACGAAGTATTAATTCAATTTTGCACCGTGACAGATGTTTCAATGGTAATTATATTTTCCAAATATGGCAGTGAAAGAAAAGGCCTCAGCAAAAGCATGTTGAACCTCTAAAGAATAAAAAAAAAGGGTCCAGATTCGTTTTGGTTGGTGCACACATTCATAGTTGTTTTTTTTTTTTTTTATGAATGAAAAATGATGGAATCAACATGAAGGCAGATTTTGGCCAATGATTTATCACCATTTAAATATGTTCTTTAAAAATACACACAGGGCCTCCTTTTAGTTTTTCCTTCGGCACGTTTCTAAATGTGGATATTGATATAATAACAACACCGAGGCGCAGCCATTTAACCCAATTACCTATCGTGTTTTACGCAGAGAAATCAGGTGAACTCCGGTAATGAGCTCGATTTTATGCCAAATTTAGACCTCATTACTATTTTCCAAGGCGTGGCAAAGCTGTTAAAAAGGGAAGCGGCCATGCATTTAGAACATACTGCCATATTATGTGTCATTAATGGAGAGCCTCTTTAATGGCGCGTTAGATGGCGAAACGCTGTTGTTTGGAGAAAAAGGGAGAATCGCTGTGATTCACACACAGCACACACAGTCTGATCCACTGCGCACAGCCCGGTAGCCAGGCGCTGTCCTCTAACTCTTCCAACTTCTGCAGGTAGGTGTCACACTTGCTCCTAATTTCAGGGGGGGGACTCTTTATTAATCCGTCACGGAAGCAGCTCCATCAAATGGCCTGGTTAAAAAAAAAAAAGAAGTGGAGCCAATGGGGCACATACAATGATTACAGTTATTATGAGGATTATAGCAACTTTGACAAGTGGGTAAAAAAAAAATAAAAGAAAAGAAAGAAATAGAGAATTTATATATTTGATCGACAGGCAGAATAAAAACATGGTGATATTTCTCGGGCACATTGAAAATAAGAAAATATTATTATTATTATTATTACTATTATTATTATTATTAAACCTCCTCAGTATTGGTTGCAGGTCTTAAAGCCTCGTCAGCAAAGGCCTCGTTTATAAAAATATATTTTTAAAGAACGACACCTATTATTGCTTCAAATATTCGTTCACAGTAAAGGACACAAATTATTTCTATTATTATTATTATTATTATTATTATTATTATTATTATTCTCATTGCTGTTGACCTCCACTGAAGTGGGACAGCATGCTCTTGTTTATGGTTGCCATTAATCTCTATAGTTTACTTTCCCCTTCTCCACTTTGAAATCTCCCCTGAGGTTTCTCTAATTCCCTCAGCCTTAATGTCCTCTATTCGGGCCCTCTATTTTAATCTGACAGAGTGTGCTGGAGCAGTGATTGCGACACATCAGCCGGCTAAATAGCATAATTATGTTTTTTTTTCTTTGCTGATCCCCGGGGGAATTAAACTGTTCGATGCAATGTCCCCTAAGAGAGTATTAGAGTTTTATTAGAAACTGCGTTGTTTTCTCAGAATGGATTGAAGAAGCGATGCTTCACTGGGACGATGCGCGCACTTTTTTTTTTTTTTTTTTTTTTTGCTGGGGGTGTAAATCATCTGTGTGAGACTGGGTAAATAGTGTGACAAGCTATTTGACATGAATGTCAAATAGCTTTTTTCATGATCTTGTGTGTGTGTGTGTGTTTGTGGTGGTGGTGGTGGTGGTGGTGGGGTAGCGGGGTGGGTGGGGGTTACAACGGTGCACGCCAGGCGCACAGTCGTTTGACAGTGTTATTCCAATTAACTTTTTTTGATGTAAAGATGCGCGGGAACTGTTGGGAAGACGATTATATAAACAACCAGACTGCAGGCGGGAGAAAAAATGGCTGATTTCGTTTCTTCAGCACTGTTGAAAGAACTTTAAATTTCGTTATTTGTTTGTTTGTTTGTTTGTTTGTTTTTTTGTTTGCTTTGCGGGAGATGTTCATTTGTTTTGTCTTGTCTTGTCTTGCTTTTCTCTCTTTTTCTATTCCAATGTGCCACTCAGCTTTGTCTCCCAGAAATGCTGATAATCACACCCAGTGGGAGAGAAAACACAGGAGGTGTTTGATGCTGAGTTTGCACAAACAGTTTAAATTGTAATTGATTGCACGTGCATTATTATAGTAATAATAATAATAATTATTATTATTACTATTATTATTATTATTATAGGAGTTTAAGGAAATCGGATTTCTATTTTTGAATGTTACAGTATAACTGCAGCTTTGATTAATTCTCTATATTAACTATCGGGGTGCATATTATTGCATATAAAAAAATAACATCCTCCTATTAATTCCAAAAAAAAAAAACATGTGTTCGTTGATCATACTTCTTCTTTTCTTCTTCCATTTGTGATTAAATACAATTAAGCTCAGATTCCTCGAGGAAGCGCAGGGAGAAAAGCTACGAGCCTTCATGAGAGGCACGACAGCCTGCAGGGGAGCTTCTCTCTGCAACTTTAGAGCTGCAACTTGGTGCCTGGCTCTGGCTCCATCTGAATGGCGTGTCGGTTCATTGTTGGGATTGCTACAATGTGAGAATACTGAGTAGGGGTGAAACCGTTCCCACGTGTGAAAATGGGGAAAATAATCCGACAGGAGGAGAAGCAGAAGAGAAAAGAGGAGGATGAGGTCTGTACCCTTCACTTCGACTTTGTTACTCTGGAGCGTTTGTGCAAAAAAAAAAACTGCTTTTTAATGTCGTCATATTAATTAAACCATTTTTTCCCAAAGACTGAAAATAAAACCCACTGGCTACACATGAAGTCTGGGGGCTGCGACTGCCGGTTAATTCCCATTTACTGAATTAACTGGTGAATCTCTTCACTTAGGCCTTAAAGTAAAACGGGCTTTTTTGTTTTTGTCAAAGTGTCTAAAACCGAACTGGCGCTTGGTGCAAATTAGTGGCTTATGTATGTTTTTAAGGAAAGAAATAAAAGGCAGAAAGTGCCGCTGATAACTCCTTATTTACGCAGCAGTCTAAAAGTAGATCCGACATTTATGGGAGTATTTCAGTGTGTTGCAGTCATGAGGGAGACCGTCAGTGGTGACTGGAAATAGTGCTAATATAACACTAATTAATAACAAAGGAAAACCGGGGTTTCTTGTTTGCTTTCCACACTTTGGGGAACGGAGAGGATTTAAATGAAGCGAAAGTTGCGTCTGGCATCTGTGGCCCCGTCTAATCCCTTTATTGTTGTAATGATGTGTGCAGCCCATGGGCAGGTTTTTGTCGGTGATATAGCCACGTAATCTAAAAAAAGTATCTAACGTTCAGCTGGTTGTTCCCTGTCACAGGAACCTACCTGGAATATTTAGAAAAGCCTGAAATGAGTCGATGCGTATTTTTCCATATTCACGCCAAAAAAAAAAACCCAAAACGGCAGGCACCAGCCTAAAGAGGAGAATACTTATCAGTGAGGGAAAACGGCTTCTTTCTGTAACATGTGTCCTGTGTCCGTGTGCCTGATAATCTACTGGAGATCAGGTTCCCCACTCTTGGTTTGACACTACACAGAACGGAGCCACAACCCTGCGATACTCGGCCTGGAGATTTGCTGCAGGGGCTGTGGAGCTGTGGACCCAACAGATTAGACACCTGCCACCGGACAGCTCTGTGATCGCCTCTCAAATACAGCTGCATGTCAGACCGCAAGGTGAAACCAAAACCTGTTGATGCACACACACACACACACACACACACACACACACACACACACACACACACACACACACACACACACTCCCAATATCAGTGAAGGATTACTTAGCGGACCAAGCAGCGCAACACATAAACAGCCCGTCTGCGCCGTCCAACACTTGTTGGAGTTGGGGTCAAATTCAGCTCTAAAGTGTAAATAGACCCCCTCTGTATTTGACCTGCACAGATTATTCACAGGTGGGGGGGATGATCAGCAACGCAAGTTTTGCCAAAATGCGATATAAAAGGAGGGAGCACGTCGTTCATATCGGTGTCGGCTGGTGCTGAGATGTTTGTTTCTTCTGGATTTTCACGTTTCCGCTTCAAAAATAGCCCCCAACATCAAAACCAAGCAAAACATCACCACACTGCAGCAGGCACACCTTCCCCCCCCAACCCCCCTTCAAACCTACACGTTGTGACGCGGTGCGTTTTTGTTTGTTTGCGTCGTTGTTGTTTGTGCGTCAGGACTGTTAATGTTAAATTCACTTGTGTATAACGGTTTAAAACCGCGAAGGAACGAGAGACTCCTCTGTGGCGAGGTTCAGCGAGGAGTTCAGGAACTCCTCAGGACTATTTAATCATCATCACTCCTAAATGAGAAGGCTAATTAAGGACACAAAAAGCCTGTTTCAGCTGAAGTCTGCGCAGGAGAGCTGAGATACGTGGATGTGTGTGGATAAAAAACGACTTCAGTTCTACCCCACTGTAATATATAAAAATACATACATATATATATATATATATCACGTGACCTCCACCGCTCGTGTTAAGTGGAGGCAGGCCTATAAAATGGTCGTGAACACACTCCGAGCCACATAAGGTGGCACAGGCTGATTTACCACTATTTTTTTTCTGTGCACTTCATGGACTGTTTTTCTATTTCTCAGTAGAGCTCCTCTGGGAGAGATTACACGTGTAATTTTCAGCTGTGAGATGTTTTAAGTGACCCCCCCCCCCCAACATAAATAAAACATTTCTATGAAGAAGAGGGAGGGAAGAAAAAAAAAAACACTAACTAAGAATGATGAACTATGAAGTCCTGGGAGGCCAGAGGGTTGGGGTTAGGAGAACTGACGGATTCAGTTCCAGTGGCAAATAATAATACGTCTTGTTTAAGCATGGGAGGATTTTTAAAACGTGCTCATGAGTTAAAAAAGAAATAGAACAACACTGATGTAAGTTGATCATTTAAATTCAAAGTCGGATTATTAGAGACACATCTCTCTTTTTATCATTGAACTGATATAACCCACACAAACACAAGCATGCACACAGCAGAGTGCTGCTCTGAAGGCACCTTGACTCCTTGAATAGGGCTGCTCATTGACCAATCTGCTCTGACAGCAGTGCGGCGTGAGCTTCTGACCCTGTGACTGCAAAGGGTCTGTGTTCAGTGGTCATGTAAGGGCTCGCTGGCGCTCACACAGTTTTTTTTTTTTTTTTTGCCCTGCCCTGGAGGAGGTGAATGTGCGCTCACACACTTACACACAGGCGCTTCCATGCTGGAGGGACTTATAGGCCACGCCAAAGCCCCTCAGGTATGCACAGCCACAGAACAGTAAGTATGTACAGCCAGGCTGGAGGTGGAGACGTCGGCAGGTTCTTCCTCCTGTGACTCTGTACAGGTCCTGTCTGCATCCTCGCCTGGCTCCTCCCTCCGATGATAAGGTGAGCAACTTCAGGAGACCCAATCCTGAGACCCTGACCCTTTGTTTTGTGATATCTCACAGCAGGGAGCATGTTTCTACCTCACGCGTGTACTAAAACTAACACACAATAACTTGCTTTGTAGCATTTATTTCCTCCTAACGGGCTGAACAGTACAGTCAGCTCTTCTGTCCGCGCGGAAAAGTAAATGTGTTGAATGGTAATAACATTGTAGATTTGCTTTGCGAGGAAACATTTAAAAAGGACATCAATCTGCGTTCTAGAAAGCTCTCTAATATTTCGATATTAATGAAGATTGATGAACTGTTTTCTTTCAGCAACTTCTCTGGGGCCAGGAGGCAGGGAGGCGTACCAAGCTGCCTGACTGTTTATTTACATTTGCCCCTTTTAAATGATCCCTTTCTTCTCAACATCTGCTCCACATTACCACACAGATATCTGTCCTAATGGCCGCCGTAATGCCTGCGCTCACACACACTCACACACACACACACACACACACACTTGCCCCAACATACACATACACCGCCTGTAACATTATCCACCGTTCACCTGGGACACTTTACCCTCTCCAAACCACCTTGCACAACAAATGGACCTTTTCTGACTGTTCCCTTTTTTGTGTTTGCTCCCAGCTTTTCACTTTTCCTCCCAGTTTGGTGTAGTCTGATGGATGCAAATGGGCACTTACTTAATTGGATCAGTTCCCAAGATGGAGATAAACGGGGCACTGCTCTCTTTTTTTTTTTCTTTCCCTCTCCCCCCCCCTCCCTATGTTATTTTGAGCTGTGCTCAGTTCAGCCGTGTGTGGAGAGAACGTTAATGAGGAGGAGCAAGGAGACGCTGCCACTGCTGGACTCATTGAAAACTCTCTGCTCCAGACTGGCCCTCGCCCCCACACAATAAAGAGAAGGAAGCTGCGTGGGCCCCATGTGTGACAGTGTCTCAAAGCCAATTTATTAAAGTGCCTGTGAGTGATGTAACTTGCAAACTGTCCAATCATGAAGGACCACACTGCCTGCCCTGGTTTTAGAGCATGGAGGTAGCTGCTGAGTATTATTCAATAGACAAATTAAATGACGGCCAAATCTGAGCACAAACACGGAAGGAAACAAATCAACTTACGCTCACTAGACATCTGACTTCTGTTCAGTTTAGTAGAAGATGGTTACTAATGGGACATGTTTGGTAGTTTCTCTTTCTGCTGTGAACCCCACCACCACCCATCCAAAAAAAAAAAAAAAAAATCAAGCTGTGGCTGCATGCCAGTGGGAGTGTGTTGGCTGCTGCACCCTGATTAACAGGGTGGTTTACAGCCAACTCCAATAGGTAATCTCATCAGAGAGGGGCTTTAAACAGATAAAGACCACCCCTAAATACCCCATCACCGCTACCAATCCCTCCAACTACATCCCTTTCCACATGAGACCTCCCATCTAACACACTAAGTGAGGGCTGCTGAAACCTGGAGGGGGCTAAAACGGCCAGCCACAAACCAAGCTCAAATCATCTATTGACCTCATTTTCAATAAAGGAGTCGTTTCCACTCTGATGGATGATTGTTGGTCTTGCATGGAATGGCCATCTGGATGGAAGGATATGATCGCTGTAGTAGGTATGCATCACCTGCCAGCTCTCTGCGCAGACTAAAGCTCGCGAGTCTGCATGCATCGCATTCGATGTAATATGTTTAAAACCAGACTAAACAAGAAAGGAAGGCAAAAATAAAAGCTAATTGAATTTTGCACCATATGGTCACTGTTGGCTCAGTTTTTTTTTCTTCCTTTTTTTCAGCTCCAGTCAAACATAAGGTTATTTTGATCCAATATGAGAAAATCCCTGGTTGCATCTGGAGACATAACAGCAGTTCATTCAGTTATCAAAAGCTTTGTACCCGGGCCTCTTTGTTGCAGAATAAAGAGGAGGAATCCAAAACAAATCTGTGAAAGAGCTCTGGCTGTAGTAAAACCCCTTGTCCCACACAACCTCTCCTTTTTTGTTTGGGGAGCTCAGATTGGGTTCACAGTAGCTGCACTTTAAGTATAGAAAGATCTGATTTATTAGCTTGTCAGGGGAAGCATTGTTCAAGAAAGCAATCAAAAAGCACTTACCTAGCTGCTCTAAAATTACTGCTTTTTCACTGGCTAATTTGTGTAACTCCCATGGAGAGGCTGGCAAAGGGTTTGATGAGGCATATAATGATGATTAATGAATTTATTGCCCTGCTGCTCATCAAACGGTTGTAGTATATACTTCTCTCCCTTTCTGCCAGTGTGGAGGCACAGGCTCCAGAGCCACAGCAATGAGATAGTGTTGCCCTCCTCTGTGCTACCTCCCTTTGACTGTTAACCTGACTGACCTGATGAGCATGAGAATGCGGTGGATGGTCTGTGGGCAGAGGGAGCACAATGGACAGTTTAATAAAAACTTCAATTGGAGATGTAAGTAAACCTGCTGCAAGGGACACGCACTCTCAATTTTCAGTCTCTGATCACTTTTGTGGGAAAAAGTGGGAGTAATCAAATCCACATAGTGCCATCTCCCCTGCACCACCACCGCTGCCACAACAATGTCTCACTCCCACCCCTCCCTCCCCACCCTGCACCAGCCGCAGTAAGAAAAAAAAAAAGTAAGCCACCACATAGTCTCACGAGTCAACAAAAGTCTACATCAAAAGGAACAACCATGTTAGAAACTGAAAACTAGGTGTTTCTATATACTATTATTCTGTTTAAACAAGGCCTATTGTCGTCACCAATGATGATTAACGACTGACGGTGCAGCGAGGGAGTGTGTGCGTTGGTGTGTGTGCCTGTGGTGGTTGTGAACCAGTCACCGTGGGGTCAAAAGTACTTCTGCATATTTGCTAAATAAGCCCACCCCCTCCACCCAGCCTGCTCCCATAACTCTGAGGTCACACATCCCTCTGCTCGACATTGTATAGGATGTTTACACTTGATTACACCCCATGCCTTCCTATCCCTTGCACTTTGGCCAACTTTATTAAGTCCTTGCTTGTTCACCATCACTGGCAACCAAAGAATGCATTGTTGCAACGAACCCCCCACTCCCTCACCACCACCCCCCAAAACAACACCACCACAACCACACATACACACACACACACACACACAGATGCACACAGATCCCCACCCCCACCATCATCCCTTTGAGATCAGCTCCCTGGATAGGCTGCTCCTGCATTCACTGATTCATTAGGTTGGTCCCGTAAATACATCAAAGAGCTCCTTCGTTTTCACACACACACACACACACGCACACAAAAATCCAATAAAAGCAATTATATTCCCATATCTTCTAGACAATGTGGATCTCTTGGGTGCTAACGTTAGATAATGAAGGAGTTTGATGACATAAGTTTTCTGAGAAAGCTCACTTTCTGTGTCTTTCTAGGTAGCGTACTCCTCCAGCGTTGGTGCGTTCCAAGCATGTTGCACAAAACACACACATGCACAGTTAACCCCTGAGAACAACATGCATGTAATTTGCCCATATATCATAACCTCCAGAAAATTAGAAGCCATCTAAGTCCTTTGCAGTGAGAAGTCCTTGCAAATATAGCGGCTCTGTGCCTCTCATGTGTTTAACATTAAATGTTACCAGTTAACGTTCTTTAAATATTCATTGCTCTCCCCTCTTTCTGTTTGATGGAGTGGATGGAGGGGCGTAGGTTTAGGCCATCCCGGCTCTCAAAACCTCTTCATGCCAGAAAAGAAATCCATTTGTCAGCAGAAGAGATTAAGATTCACTTAGCGCTGCTTGATATTGCCTTCATTCTATTCCTCAAAACAAGAGATGGCAAACCAATCAGGGGATTCAGCATATGCAGATCACAGCGATAAATTTTTTATAAGCATGTTTCATCCTAAAGCAGATAAAAAGGCAGAAGAGGAAAGCGGTTATTAAACAAAAGATGGAATCGTGCGGGTGGAAAAAGCGCGTTAAAAATGGAGTTTCTAAGTGGGTGTTTTGCTTCACAAACCATTTCCATTCACTGACAAGTATGCATATGATATGGTATGCTAAATAAGAACAGTTAAAACCTCCTATTACACAGTTTGGTAGTATTTCTAGGATGTAATGTCAACCATGTCATCTTTACCCCGAGCCCTCTGTTGCCACAAGTTAAAAAAAGGACATTTTTCCTCTTATTGGAAACATACTGAAGCCACAGTCAACAGGTTCACTTGCATATATCACTGATAAGTTATAACCACACTGTCTGTCGCTTGTGGGAATCCTGGAATTTTAATGAATAATGTCCACACACACAAGTTAGACACTCTGGACAGAGTAAATATGCGTGGAGAAGACCTTGTTCAAAAAGTGTTTTTGTGTGTTTTTAGCCTAACAGGTGTAAGATGATGACATTTGAAACATGCAGTGATTAGAAATGTTTTAGTTTTACTTTTAAATTATGTGACACACTCTGGAAAAACATTGTACGTTGCCGTAACTCCAACTGTTCACCTAAAATGAACTGAACACGGTTTGTCACGTCAGCACACTAGAAAAGAACAATTGCAAGCTTTCCCCCAGTCCTTGACCCATTGACTGAATCACAAATGCACTGACTTCATTAGTAGGTCAACCAGTTAGTGCGTGCACTGTCATTAGTAAATACATAAGTATTGACTCATAGATATAAAAACTGTACGTACATGATGTCATTGACTAGAACAGTTTACATATGGGGCTGATGAGGGGTCGACTAACCAATTTAAAACCTGTGCCAGTCAATAGCGAGGAAAACTTTGATTCACTGTCAAAAATGCATGGATGAAAATGCAAAGTAAAAAAAAAAGAAGAAGAAAAAAAGATATATGGATCAGAATAATATGCATGCAGTTAGACAGATCCAGTTCGTGTGCATAATTGCTTTAATGCGGGCCATTAAGCCTAAGTGGAAATGATTTTACTGTCTGCCCTACATTTTGTATGATCCCTGCCATGATCAATACTTATGATTTGTAAGTCACCAGCCATCGATAGCACTGTGATAATTAAGTGTTTGACCTTGTGAGGAAGCGCTCCTTCCTCCTTCTTGAGACTATCTAAGGGCACACTGATGCTGTAGGACAAAGAAGAACACAGATACATGACTTTTACAAACTATAGTTACACTTTCTCTTAAATGTGTCCGACATTAAAGGTGTGTTAACTCAATGAATCCATCTGTGGGCTGTGTACATGCGCCAACACAAAAATAAGCAACGCTTTTGGTAGAATTTATATTTAATGGCATCCAATTGAAAGTATGCAGTAAAAGCGACGGGTGCATGAGGGTTTTACTGAGCCACTGGCCTGTGCGTTGGCTCTTAACATGTGGCTTGTTTAGAGCGCGTCTCCATTTATGGAAGCTACACAGACGCACACACGCGCTTCAGATTAGACGTTGAGCCTGAGTGACTAAACCAAGGAAAGATAACTCTTTGTATGGTGACAGATGGATAAGCACAGCTATCTCAGGCTGTAATCTTGGAATAGTTTGAGACACTTTGTGTTTTGGCAACAGATGAACACGATATGTGATCCCACCCCCCCCCCACCCAGAATGAATGAATGAGCAATAGTTTTTTTGTTTTTGTTTTAAATAGGGATCTGTTTTTGATTTTTGTTTTGTCATGTCTTTACCGTAGGCGATGAGACACTAACATCTGGCGTGATCACCCCCAAATCCAACAAAAGTGTCACTGTAAGATAATACACGACACCAAAAATCACCCCAGGTAAATAGTTGGATTGCTTGTGCATACTTTAGATCTGTATATCATCTCTCTTATTTTGTCTCCTATGTAAGAGCCGGCTTCCCACAGTCATATGTGTCAGTGCACGTCTAGGTATTTGTGAGTACACCATGTGCCAATCAATCATCTCATTATGACAGACCCCGACCAATTAAGATGGACTTGCCTGCGATCGATAAAGAAAGCACCACAGAGGAAGAACTCTCAGCCTTATTAGTATTAGCAAACCCCAATAAACACTGCTCAATCAGTTGTTTATAAAGATCTTCTTTCAGATCTCCTGTGTGCATGTCTACATGTGTCTGCATACACTTCAAAACATGCTAGGGATATGTAACCATCAGAAACTTGACTCATTTTGTGATTAAGATATAAAAATATTTTCAGTCTCTCTGATCTCCCTGCCAGTCATGTATGTTATGTTGTGGACCATAATTCTTATCAACACGTCCCAAATCATGCCCTTCAACTCAACTCAAGCAGACTCTGACCACAGGGTTTTTTTGTTTTTTTTTTGACCACCATTTGAGGGAGAGTGCTGGTATCACAGATCACTAGAGTCGACAAGGTGATTAGTTGTGTATGATACAGTTGAAGTTACATCTGTGACTTGACATTTTGGTTCTGTTTGCAGAGGGAAGCTTTCTTGTGTGGGAGGTGTGAGGGGATGTATGGCCTAACAGTTGCTGTTTATCCCAGTGGCCACTGGTCCGGTTTCCAACTGGATTCTGCTGCCGTCATTCTTTCCTCCATTGAGTGTGTGCAACACGTGTTTGTGACCACACTCTCTCTCTCTCTCTCTCTCTCTCTGTCTTTCACCCTTTCACTCCCTCTCCACCAAACCTGGTTATTAACACAAACACTGGCTGACACTTGTTTGTGCTTTTAATTGTGTCTGGATGTTATGTCTCTTGTGAACACATACATTAGCATTTCTCTGGCACAGTATAATCACTCCTCCGACCACAACGCCATGCAGACAGAGCACAGGAAATTACCACATGCAATCATGTTTGCTGCAAAAGCACATTTGGCTTCGCTCGGCTCCTGTACAGTCTGCCGCAGCCTCTAACTTTGTGTTGGGTTGTGAGTAAGTGCTCTTCGGAGATGCCATTTCATTTCAGACCACAAGTGCAGTGACGGTAAATTGAATTATAGAAATTTTCTTTCCAATAATGTCAAGAGTAGGCTATGAAATAATGTGCGAAATACACATTACCAATGGAAATTATCTATTCCTCCTTGTTTGTTAGTTTGAAAAAGCCAGTATCTATTAAGAATGAGAGTGAGAAGAACGTGCAGATAGAATCGCCTTTGTACTTGCAGACTCCAGTGTGATAATCCAAGATTTCACAGTAACAGTGAAATGATTCTGACTGTCAGAACACATTTAGATTTTCCTCCGTTTTCTACCACTGATATAGCCCTACCCACACACAAAAACCCCTCTCCACACACTGTGAACAAAGCAGTGGAGTGCCAAGGATTACACTGTAAAATATGCATGTCCCAATGAAATATGTATATAGCCGTGTGTCATCAATGACATGGCTTCTACAAAGGATAGACACAGGGACGTGTGTTCTTCTGATTCTATTCCCTTGACTTTAATGGATGTAGACACAAGAAAAGTCTCATTTGGGGGAATAATTAAGCCAATGCATTTGGTGTGCATCTTAATATGTTTTACTGAATCGTTCATTTGCTTTATTGAATAACTCCTGGAATGGTAATAAAAAAGCATGCAATAAAACTGGCTCAGTGCGCCAGCCAGCATTGTTTCTGAATTAAATACCCCAAATATCTTCAGGAAATAAGATTGTTTTCCTGAGGGTGGGGGTCTAATCTACTCAGTCATGGTGGTTTGGAGAGGGAATATTTTCGAGTTTTAACAGGGTTGGTTCCAGCATACCCACTACCACAGTGATCTAACTATGGAAAGGGGCTTCGCTTTCCTCTCTCTCTCTCTCTCTCTCTCTCTGCCACCAAAGGGAAAGGAGGTTACATGGATGAGCTGTAAATTACACTCTGGAAAAGCCTTAGCAAATCAGCTTGAATGCAGAGGACCAGAGAAGTGTCATTGGTGATTAAATGATATTTATCATGATAAGCACTGTATCATCTGTGTACAGTAAAGTGAAACTGTGTCCTCTAAGCAGAGAATAAATGAAAGGCTGCTTTGTGTTCGGAACAAAAAAAAAAAAAAACTAGGCCCGGAGCTACAGGGACACCAGATAATGTCCTCATGACTCAGACTCCCACAATCAACACAAAACCATTAAAACCATAACAGTTTGACAACAGTCAAGTACAAGAGGGTGCGACCAGAGGGTAGCAGTTTTAGCTAGTTGCCTCTAGCTGCTCGGCTCCGGGTTTCAGGTGTCTGCTTCTCTACAGGTATGTGTTACCATAATAGAGTAGTTAAGAGGGCCTCTTGTCGAGGCCCCTTCCCTTCTGTCTCGGCACACTGACTCCAGTGTGAACAGGGGTGCCTGGCCGATTTAGCGCAGCCTTGTTAGATTGAGTATTGCACAATGGAAACTGTCATGTGGCTTGTAATGTGTAATTGAACTTGGAGCCATTTTGGTTGAGAATATTCAGGCCCGGCTCGATTGGATTTCACTAAGAAAAAGCCGACAGACATCACCGCACAGTGTTTGCTCAAAGGCTCGTTTTTTTTGTGCGGAGAGCAAAGGCTGGGGAACACTTCTCGGAGTCGCTGCATGTCCAGCACAGTTGCACCCTTCTCCTATGTCCCCAAAACCACAATCAACCCCCGCCCTCCAACCCTCACACTGCTTTCTCACAACCCACCCCACCCTCTCTGGGACTGTTTTGCTCTCTGTAACTTTCATTATACGGAGAGGATAAAAATACAGCACCCTGTGAATTTACGATTCTTTTAGAGTTGCCATTGAAAATATGAACTTTTTAGACATTTTCTCTGAAACCAAAGTAAGAAAACAGAGCGACCACAGCGTTTATACAGACTCACCACAACACAGACGCTTATAGTCACTGCACTCGCACTAGCAGCGGCTTGGTATCGAGATACAGACAATTTAGATTCTCCACACACTCATACACATCCACCCACAGCATGAGTACACGTTCATAAAAGCAAACAAACATTTAATCGGATCCATGTGTCCATATGATGAACATGAGCATTCAGTAACAATGCACACATATGCACACACCCACCTAGCACCATAAACCATCATGTCCTCTGGGATATGTTAAACTTGTTTATTGACAGAGCCAGTTTTAAAGGACAGTCCGTATATCTAATTCCTTCCCTCTGTAAACCTCTCCTAACCATTTAAACCTCAGACACCAGTGACACATCCCTTTAAACATCCCTTTCTCTTGTGTGGACATATGACTCAATGATAATAACAGTATTGAAAGTTTTATAGTCATAATTACAATCATCTAAGCCTCCATTCTTTGGGGTTGTTGTTCATCTCCAAGTTTTTTTTTTTTTTTTCATTTTATACCTCTCTCATTCTCACTGACAGCTGCTTTTCCTGGGGAAATGCCTCTCTTTTTCAGACGATCATCTATTGCCGTCCCCCCATCGCTTACACGCAGCTACAGGGTGAGTCAGTGCTGTAATTCCGTCATTAGCTGGATAATGTGTGCGGTGTCTGTGTGTTAAAACTCTAAGTGCCAGCTTTGGTGTGACCCCGGGGCAGCCTGTGGGTTTGACTGATGCCAGTCAAACCCACCAAGCGTCATTTGAGCTCTGTAATGGGTTTTGTCCAGCTCAGTTTGGCTGGATCGGCTTAGGGTATCGAGACCTTCACGTGTCTATGTAGGCTAAATGCTGCTGCTACCAGACTAAACCTTTCATGTGCTTGGAGCCTGTGAAAGTTTCAGGAGCTATAAATTAGTTGCCCAATGATGAAAGCACTAGGTAAAACACACACACAAACGGCGTGATCAGTCCATTTCACAGAGTGCACACAGGATATGAGGGGAATTTGACTGAATTAGTGTGAAAGGTCACCACTGTGTCACACTCCACCTTTTCCTGGTGAACGAGTTGACTGCGCTCTGTGATTTTGTCTCTGACACGGAATTCACACCAGTAGACAGTAACACCCAATCACCTCCAGCCACTTTCTCCACAGTCAGCCGTTAGAGTGGGAGTGCTCACCACATTGTCTGCCAGAGACAGACACCTCTAAATCAAAAGTGGAATTACAGTAAAACATGGGTTGCATTACGCCAATACCTTAAGCTACATCGAAAGATACACAGCCAAATTGATAAAACATGTCTCGGCTCAGTCCGCACCTGTCTTTTTCCAATAACAAACCCACACAATTAAGTTCTAAACTCTGCCATAAATCATCCAGGACGCACGTTTAAAGAGTCCCTCCAGGCAGGCAGACATTTGCTTTTGATTGCAGCATGAGAAAGAAGTTTATGTCTGGGTTTTGAAATTTCTATTTCAAATGGCATGTTAGTAGATTGACACACATGCAAATATACAAGCACAGACCCATGCATGCACTATTTATGTTTGAGGACTTTTACAATTTGTTAAATGCACACAGACACACGCAAATATACGTGAATGAATGTACTCTCTGAAAGTGTGTATGTGTGCGTCACTTTCAAACACTCTATTCAATCACAGATGAGCTCCTACCAGCCTATGACAAATCTCCACCTGTGTGTGGGATCAGTGTTGCTGTACATGTGGGAGCTCGCCCTGATCCCACAGCCTATCACCCACCACCTGAGGCCCTGCTTGAATGAATGAGTGACTGATGGGAGAATCTCAGCTGACAAAAAGCATCAGGGATTGATCAAGGCTCATCTAAACACCTGAGGGGGGCCCAGCGTGCCAAGGACTGCGGAGCACCTTTCCTGAGCTCGTCCACCTGACTCCCTGGGGCAGATTCCCCAGCACACGGATACATGTGGTCAGCACCACTGCTACCTGTATGTACACAAGCTACCACTAACTACCTCATACAGATCCACAAACATATAAAATACATCCTGGGAACAGAAAAATTAATTAAGACACTAAATCATTTAGACTTTGAGAGTAGTGTCTTTTCTGTCTTGAAAGGAGCCCTCTGACAAAGCAAGAAAATAACCTTGGGATATACTGACTAGTGTGAGAAATAGGATTTTGCCTCATTAAAAATAAACCAGGTCATTTTACTCTGTACAAGAATGAGCCAAATTGTGATAAGAAAAGGAAAATTAGTCCAGGATCAATCCCTTTCTTTCTGTTTCCTTCTTTCCTCTCATTTTGTTGTTGCTTTTATTTTAGCACCATAATGAATACTAGAGGAGGAACACATAAACCATAAGATTCTTGGAAGAAGAAGGCAGACAAACCCCCATCTCGCTCATAGCTATGTCTGGATTGCCTTCTGCGCTGAGATAGGAGTCAACATGTTTAGCGACATCAAAAGAAAACCTGATACCTTAAGTATAAGAAGATTAACACTTGCAGTGATCTTGAGCTTAGGCTTCTCCAGGACTTTCAACAGACTGTGCCAGAAGGGACAATTACTGATGAATTGGCACCAACATCTCGTAGTTATTTAACAAAATCTGGCACAGTGTATAAGCTCTCGTCCTTAAGACTTCCTTTCAAGTCTGGCCTCGGTATCAGAAGGCTAACAGACTGGGGAATGTGACTAAAGCCGACAGCAGGGGAATCTGCAAGAACATTGAAAGAGGGAGGTGTGAAAAAGAAAGCAAGCAAGAAAGAAAAACAAAGGAGACAAAGAGACAAACAAAGAAACAAAATCATATCGCTCAGAAGACATTTTATTTCCTGACTTTAGGGCTGTGTCATATCTCAGGGTGAATATTTGTGGTGTGTCTAAGCTCACTGGTATGCCTGTGGGATTTTTACTGTGTACCTCAGTGGACTCAGTATGACAACTTTTGGAATGTGACATTGTGTAAAATGGAGACAAATGCTGACAGCCTGCCACAGTGTGTCACAGATTCATGCAAAAAACATGCACATGCACACAGACAAACGCTGAAAATACGTTTTAATCGCATAATATTTTTAATAGCATATTATTTCATGATTATTACTATTTAGAGTAATTTATAATACTTAGGTGTCACACACCCACACACACACACAACTGAGCTACACAACACCTGTAGGAGACGTGATGTTGCCACAAGATCTCTGCTAATCCTTACCTTGAGCACCATGCACTCGCCACAGGACTTCTCTGGGTTTAGGGCGTACACTACTCTTTACACATATATCACTCCCTTTTAATCCAAAGTACATACTGTATGCTTGTACCTACAACGATTTTCTTCAGCAAATGTAATCTGCCTGTCAGAGGAGATGCCAAAAGAGGAAGCCACATGGGGGAGTCATGGACAAGCTCTTCAGACAAAGAGGGCTCCTTCCCTGCAGGAAACTGACAGCAACCTCACTTTTCACCTCTAGAAAACATGAAGCAGCAACAACTTGGGAAAATTGTCTCATCTTTTCCATTTTAAGGTTTCACTTTAACATTTGATAAACTTGTGCTTTTTGAAAAAAGGAAAAAAAATATGTTCATATGTTGGATTTTTGGATTATTATCATTCAAATCTGCACCTCTACAGAACATTTTCCCCTTTTTAACTTTGTTCTCTTGACTCAAAATTGTGAAGCAGAACAAAAATCTTCTCCACCCTTTTCCCTGTCAAATATTATCATATGCTACTATAATGCTTTCTAAAAATATTTTGTAGTGGAAAGCTAATGTCACGATATATTTTTCACCAAAGAAATGGTCCAAATGATAACATCTGCAAAACGTTTTTCTTCATTATTCCTACAATATACACAGATCAACCATGACATTAAAACCGCTGACAGGCGAAGTGAATGACATTGATTATGCTTTTACACCAACACCTGTCAATTCTTGAAGCTGAATAGTTAGGGTGGAAAAATGTGCAAGTGTAAGAATCTGAGGTTCTGTGCATCTTGTGGACTTGTGGGATGTTTTGGGTACGCAGTGCTCATTACTTGACAACTGGTCAATGGGCAACAGCAGGCATAGGTGCCCAAACGTCACTGGTGCACATGAGCAAGGTGGGTCTGACCCTACAGAAGACCTACTGTTACACAATTTGCTAAAGAAAATGTAGCGTTGGCTATGATTTACAGCTGCAAGAACACATTGTGTCTGCGGGAACTGTAGGAACTGTTCCTGCAGACCCAGTCAGAGAGGCCATGCTGACCCCAGTCCACCACTGAAAACGCCTATAGTGGGTTCTGTTGGTGTTGGTCGCAGTAAACAGTCAAAAGTGTGGCTTCAATTAAGAAAAGGAAACAACAGCAAGCTAATTAGCTGCAAGTGTAGTTGCACATGAAATTTGACCAAGCATTTAAGGCAGCATGAAATCGACCAAAATGATGTCTGATGTCTAATGAACTCTGACCCTGAGCCAGAAGTAGTAGCATCAGACGCACCTTGTGCAGAGCCAGGGACAAGTAGCCACAACACATTATTGTTTTTGGCTAAAAAACAGGAAAAGGTGAAGACTGTCACAGGTTTAAATGTTTATTTAAATGCTCAGCTCCAACTGAATGATTGCTGTCTGACGAATCTGCCTCCTGTAGACGCACTAACCTTGTGGGCAATTTGTTTTAACAAGTAGTTTCTTTTTTTTTTTCTGTGCTGTTATCTTACATAACACAGGCTACCACATTGAAAACATGTTGGTAATAATTGGTAAAAAGAGACCACAACAATGAGCTTTTCCGCTGTTTGGTTTACAATCCCTTCACAGTGGGTAGTAAACTGAATCAGTGCGTGTGTTTCCGCTGTGTCATACGATCAGTGCATGAAGTCGAGTCCTACGCTACTTTCACTTGTCGTGTAGCTGGGTTCCAGTTGAATGTGTAGCGCTTGAGAGTACTCTGAACATAGCTCCCTTTTTACTGACAACGAATGGGCAGGTGTCAAAGTGTAAGGTGGCACAATTAAATGCATTTTTCATATAATACATGTTCCAAATATACTTCCATTTCCCTGTGCTACATGAACATGAAATGTAAATGACTATTGCAAATAAGTTGCATATGAAAATCATTTCTAGGTGTAGGTAATGAGAAAGTGTGTCTTTCATTCTAACTACTTGGTTTACATCCAGTTGGTAAACTTAAGGCACACACTCTAAACCAATAACTTGACTGGATTAGAAAAAAAAAAAACACGATTTCTGAGTGACTTGTTTCCAGCCGTCATCAGTTATAATAGACCTGAATAGATGCCGTGGCACATTCCATGTTGTAAAACCCCCACTCTGCATTTTTTAAGAAAGCTGTGAGTGATCTGAAGCAGAACTCCACGACATGGTAAAGATAACAGGTGACAAGACAAGAGGCGCCACTTCCTTGTTGGATCTAGAGGCCACCTTGGGATACTGTGACAGACGCTGGATTCTGACATCCCCATGGTGGATGGGGAGGAGAAAGAAAACTGAGTGATTTGGCATTGTTTTGGAGGAATTCCCTCCAGTCGTAGTGCTCTCTCATTCCCTAACCCTCTCTGGAGTGGCTTTGACAGATAGACGGAGGAGACGTGACCTGAAACAAGCGGCTGTTTGATCATTGCCGTACTGCTTTCATTCTGTCACAAAGATCTATGCAAAATCACTTAATATTAAAAAAAGATTTCAGTATTATTAAAGTGAAAATACGCTCGCTGGTGCCAATGCATTATACATCAATAACTCTGACAAAATCTATTTTGTAAGTAAACTGATGAGCCAAGGGAAGAAAGAGAAAATGTGATAAGTCTCAAGAAGGGTATAATGTTAGGCAGTAGAGAGATACGGCACATGTCTGGCTGTGTGTATGTGGTTTCAAGCAGACTCTAAAGTGCCAAGTGCAGTGAAAGAAATTTCTGGCTTAAACTTCTCTCTGCAATCACAAGAGGTTAAGATCAGCGTGTGTGTGTGTGTGTGCCATAGTGCCGACAGGTATTAGTAAGACTATTTCATTTAATTTGCAGGGTGACTTAACATTATGTGTCCATACACGTGTTAGGAGGCCATGATATATAAAAACAAAAAACAATAATCTACGTTACTTTCCAGAGCGCACAAGGATGCACATTTACACACAGAAACCCGATGCCATCTCGACACCTCATAATGTCACAGACTGCCCACACCCAAAACAAATTTAAAACAATCAGACGCTTTGGTAGGAGCAGACTGCTCCAGTCATTACTCTGGTCACAGTGACAGCTTGCCCTCCTCACCTCATCTGTCTACCCTTTATAAAGACCTGCCTTATGGTGCAGACTGAAAGGCCCCCCACAACCCCCTCTCTTATGCCCCCCATACTATGGACACACTCTTCAAAAGTAACTTTATATATAACTTTTGCTACAAATATAGTACATTTGAACACATAGGAATTCTCATATTTGGATATTCAGTGCCATATTTTCCTGGCACTGACCTAATTATACCATGTCCCCAGGTTTACAATACATGTAGCACCAGCATGAAGTTAAAACTTAAAGAATAAATAAAGAAAGCTATCCAAACCCACGAGCACAAGAACTAACTAACTGTAGTTCCAGCAGAGTAGATGCAACAAATATTCCTGTATCCTTAGAATAGTAATACAACAGCAAGACTACCTAACCCCTCCGTTCTTTAATATCTTTCTTCACAGTGACTTTCCACGTTTTATTAATTTGCCAATTTATAACACAGTTAAAAGCTGACAAAACATTTAGGTCAGTGATGGCAGCAAAGGTCATCAAGTGTGTCAGCTTATTTTCATCTTTCAGTAACAAATTCCAATACACACCCACTCAAATATGCAGGCAAACAAACAGATGCAACCAATCACTAGATTTCCACTGACACGTTTAATCTCTCTTCTTCCTAAAATCACATGTAGAATCACTGAAAATGATGCAGGCACATGAAAACATATAATAAACAAAATAATAATAAACTCACACATCCCACCATACTGTAAGCATCTCCGAGTGCACTGCTTTACCGTGCTGCAGTCAACTTAGTCAGGATTTACGCAGCCCAGTCACAGCGTCTCCATTAATTGTTGAAAGTGACACCATGCACGGTTATTACACGATTACGACATGACAGCTCTCGTTTTTCACCATTAAGAAGCAGACGGGCCTGTGCTCAGCTGCAGCAGGGTGTCAGCTCATGGGAGTGAACGGGCGGAAAGACAGGTTATTCTCAGAAGGCCGCGGTCACAGCACATTGTGCTGAGCTTGCCTATGTGCTGGCATGACACAGGGGTTAGGAAATCTACCATCTTGGAGAAACACCATGCAAAGTGAACAGTGAACAGGAACAGAAATATGACAGCTTAAACGCACTTACAGAAAAATAGATATAAATAGAGCAGGCTTGCTGTTATATTAATTGCCCAAATGAAGTAAAGACGTCAAGGCCATATGGATTTTCTGCCTGGGACGTCATATGTGGATGCCCCTCTCCTGATGCAAGAGGGTTGGCGGAGGGGATGAGAGGTATGTATGTGTGTTTGGGGGAAGTGCAAAATAGGATGTGAAATGTAGTACAAGGTATGAGGCTAGTAAGGAACTGCGACTGTGGGAATTTAAAGGCATTTGTGTTAGTCACACAAATCAGGAAGTCTCGCTGAGCTTAGGGGCAAATCTGAACTGACGGCAGAGAGCGGAGGATGACACCACCTTTTCCACTGAACTCAGGCCTGAGAAGGAAGCAGTTGGCGAGAAAGTGAGAGAGAGGATGTGTATGTGTGTGTGTGTGTGTGCGTGTGTGAAAAAATGAGATAGACAGAGTGGTAGCCTTAAGTGGAGCAATGTCAGCCTTTCTCAAAGAGGTCAAACACAATTGAAATGTTCACTAAGTAAATGGTCCAGTGGCTGAGGAAATACATCAGTGAGTAAAACACACATACCGATCAATACCTCACATTGCAGGATCAGTCTTTTCCCTCACCTGAAAATTATGTAGAATATATTTTATTAACATTATCTCTAAACAAACATTTCCTCATTAGCACCTCATTCCCGTTCACTCTTTAACACCACTGTGGGAGCTGTGGAGGGCTGATGCACGAATCTATCTAAATGATGGACAATGTGTGCTGATTTCTACTTCAACGTTAAAGGCCACACTCCAACAAGGAGCTGCACAATAGCACAAAAAGAGAGCCTCAAAAACCGAGAGCCGTTTGCCAGGCTTGCACACCAGCATGGAGTTTGGCACCACCTTTAGCTGGAAGCATGGATCTTACCCTTCCAGTAAAATGAGTGATCAACAAGGCTAAAAAGACACACTCAAGTAAACTGGACGTGAACATTTGGGTTGTGCTTCTTCCATTATTAACAATGTTACAGAACATATGTGCGATACTGGTCTTCAGTCAGAAATTGTTACTATGACCAGTTATTTCTTGCGTGTGAGACTGTCAGATGAATTAGACTCACCATAAAGGTCAGACATACTAAAGATAAAAGCCATTGACCTCTGCTCTGAGAGAGATTCTCTTCCTTCCTGGCGTGCCGTGCTGCTCTGTGGCTTGTCTGTCAGTGGGACTGAGTGTGCTCGAGTCTGCATAGGGTCACGTGTGTCTTTCAGTGTCTATCTAGGAAGGGTCAACTTGGGCTCCTCGTGTAAGCCAGTAAGAGATGGTGTGTGTGTGTGTGTGTGTGTGAGGCAGTCTGGGGGATGGAGGTTGGTGACTTTACATTATCTTACTTTGGAAAGAGGTGCAAGTGGGTGGGGTGGCTTGGGTGGGAACATGGCAGCTAAGGGAATTGACAACTGGGTGCATGTGGGGTGGGGCTGTTGCCCTGCCACTGATGCAGAGGGTGCAGACAGACAGGAGGCAGATCATGCTGTGAGAGAATGAGGCCCAGCTTTTTCAAGCCTTTTTTAACCCACACCCCCTCCTGTGGGCACTGAGCTGTTATGACTTAAGTATGTAGATAAATATTCAATTTTAATAGGTATGCGTAATCTAAAAGATCTTTTTAAAATCATATTCTGCAACTTCTGTTTCTGTGTTGTTGTTGATATTGTTTACTTCAATGCAATGTTAAAAAAAATCAAACAAGCAACAAGTCTGCTGCATGTTCGGCTTCATGCCATCTAACTGCTTATGAGAATTACTGTTCTGTCCCATCTACGTAAAAACACAGTCTAGAAAATCTAACTTGAACATGAACTTGATTACTCGTAAGTCAGACCATCAAATCACAGTGAAGCACTGGGGATAAAAATGTGGAAAATATCCAACTACTCCTCTTGAGTGTAGTACTTTGAAGTAGTTGCTTGCCTGGCTGCTGACAGGGGATTGCATGTTACTTAAGGTAATGGCACAAAGGCTCGGCTGCCAAGCTGAGGCTGGCAGACACATACCAGACCTTCACTTAAAAGGCCGTGTCAGGGGTTAAGTGGTCATGGAAAAGGAGGCTGAGAGCTGCTGCTGAGGTTATTAGGCAGCATAGTTTCTCTCGTCAGCAGGTGGGAGGTGAGATCTGGTGTGAGGAGCAGGTGCTGTTCAGGGAAAGAGATCACAGCTGAACCATAGGCTGTGATAAGCCCAATGCCACTTAAATTACACCCCCAGCACCGCTTTAACCCTGCGTGGTTCGTGTGTGTGTGTGAGAGAGAGAAAGCGAGAGAGTTGAGGGCATAAGTGTGAGAAACATAAGCTGATACACGTGGGCGTGGGCGAGTGTGTGTATTGGTGCATGGGTTCTTTTTTGCTTTTTAATGGTGAAGGTTACATGAGTGTCTACATACTGTAAATGCATTACAGAGAAAACAGTGACGGCTAAATAAAGTCCAGTTGGAATGACAGCTAAGGGCCTGTTTGCCTGTTTATAGTCCCTCTCATTCTTCAAATTCTCTTTCACTTCAAACATCCACCCAAGTGTTGACTTGCCTTCACAACTTTCAGAGCGTGGGGGTGGATAAAGGGCTGCACACGGAGGCCTATGTGGTTTTGTCAAACACGAGGGCTCATCCACAAACTGGCATAAATCCACAAAATTCAAACTCTGGTGTTTTGTATGAACCCGGTGTCGACAGACGTTAACAACAATTTGGAAAGAAAAAGAGTGGGAGAAAAGGCAAGGTAAGGGATCAAAGTGGCACAGTGAGAAGGCGAGGAAAGAGAGCAGGGGCGGATGCATTTATTTGATGATTACCTTTTTGTTAGTTACAGCCCTGGAGACCCCGGCACCAGAATCACTCGCAGCAAACTAAAATCATAAACAAACAAAAAAATGGCAGAAGAGACGCGGGATGAAAGTGGACAGAGAGCAGAAGCACGGAGAGCTTTAAGGATGAGGCAAGTGAAGTATCGATCATCCATTGACAAACACAATAGAAATTTTAGATGTGATGTGAGAGGCCCCTATCCATAATTTATCAGTGGGCCAAATGTGAGTGACGTGGGGTGTGGACAGAGGGGAGCACTGAGTATTGATTAGTGGAGGGAAAAAAAAAAGTGTACAGCACAAGGGGGGCTGATAAGATGTGAGAGAGATGGCTAAGCGCCCCGAATATCTCTCCTCCACTCACCCACCCACACACACACGCACACACACAGTGGGGCGTAGATGGAGCACAGGAAAGCCATTAAGGATGGCAGTGTTACCAGACACTGGCAGTGACTGAGAGCTCAAAACAGAGAAGCGCGAAGATTGGAGGAGAGAGAAAGAACGAGACAGAGGTCAAACCCCCACCCCGCCGCTGCTACTACACCCAGTCCACCCCTCTCCCCACCGCCCCAATCAATATGACCATGTCAAAACATAAAATGCATGCTTTTGCTCTTAAGTAAAAGGTGTCTAAGATTTTTAAAAGCATTGATTCAGGGACAGGTCGATGGAAATCAAGACATATTTTCCTGTGCAAAGAGGGGTAATAACACCTAGCTGATAATAGCACAACAGAGGGGACTCAACTGTGTCTGCCAGAGTGCACTGGTCAGATTACGGCACTCCACTCCACCAGCAGAGGTCAGGGGAAGGGGGCAGGTCAAGGATTTGAGCTCTTTCTACACAAACCGGCTCTGAGATTTGTCTGTGGGGACAGCACAAGAGGGAGAGTGAGTTGATGGCACTGGACATTTACTGCAACATCTGCCAGAAACATTTTACACATTAAAGTGAGGAGTATCTAGACAAGACGTTCTCACAGGCTGGGCCCTGGGGAAAGTGTGCCATCAGATACGGCCAAGGCGGAGCAGATCATTCCTCTATTGCAGTGCTAACCACACAGCGCCAAACACATTTAATGAAAATTCTTTTGAGTGATATATTGTTGTTTAAACATGTCAATCACCCTACCTTTACATGATCTTGCTCTACTATTCTTACAGCTGAATCTCAGGCTCACCCCTCCAATTACGATTTGAGTTGAGAGTTTTCTGTTCCCTGAATAAAAGTCAGCCACTGAGGGGAAAACAAGTCAGAGAGGTTCTGGGTGGGTTCAGTGGTTAGGGAGGGTATTTTTCCCTAATGTGGGCACCAGTGAGGCAGAGACAACCTCCATTTCGGCTCTGGGGACACAGCACCGCCCAACCCAAGCAGCTAAAACAGAACAGGCGCAACGAGACACAGCAAAGGAAAACACAAGATGAGGGAAGGGAAATAAGGAATCATGTTCCATAATCAGAAACAAAACTTGTACCCACCACATGAAGGACACTGCCAGTGTGCATCCATGTGTCCCTCGCTCGTGCAATAGTTAGCGCAGCAGCCACAAAATGGGGCTTTAAAGACAATGGCAGTGTAGCAGCAATTAGCCTTATCCCTGGGTGTGGCTACGCTCTGAAGACACTCATCTACCCATGACCACAAAAAGTGTGTAATGAATGACATGACATTGCTGTAACACAATAAAATAAACAACATCTGGCTGAACTTAGACAACTCCTTCTTTGTTGACTTCTTGACCTTTCATAGGTCATAAAGCCGTTTTTTATCACCACACTGCAATCAAAACTGAAAGTTAGTAAATTAAAAGAGGAGAATTCTAAGACTGGCAAATTTACCATGACTGGAGCTACGAATTCTTTGCTAAATTAGTTTTTGTACATGAAGAAGCATGGGATTTTAACTTTTATATCACATTTATGACTTTTTTTCCACAAACCAATTTGGCATCAAAGGAAGACTGTGAGCCGATGTCACGAGTACAGCTCAATATGCTCCGCAATAATTTCAGTGATCTCTTCCCTACTCCAGAGGCCATCACAGAGCAAATGTAGAGGATAAAAAATTGCTCTGTCACATGTGACTTCAGGGGATCCTAGCAGAAAGCCGAAATGTCAGTCATGAAACAAGCAGGAGCTTGCTGTGCCTTGATAACTGACAGTTTGACAGGATGGTCAGAGTGGTCAGTGAGAGTGGTCGCTGCAGCCGAGAGATTTGAACTGGTGTTTTCCTAGATACCCAATAATCTCTCTAACCACCAGGCTACATGAACACAAGCATGGTTTTCAGCTCAGAGAAGTATATGCTTGACAACCAGTATTACTCCTTTGGAACTTCGCCCATCAAACCCTTAGACCTAATGCCAAGACCTTTGAGTCAACAAGGCCGACCAGAGCATTTCTCTGACACATGGCGTGGAAATCTCAGGCAACAACAGGCTGATTGGTCATTTGCTTGCATTCGCTTCAGCCTGATTGTGTGTGCGATCTGTTTTCAGCGTAGCGTATGAGAATGTGGGAAATAGAAGCCGGCCGGGAGATAATCTGGTCACCTGATCTAGGCTCGGCAGAGGTGATGACAGCCTTGCCTCGCCACCGCGTGTCATACGATGAGGGGGCCAAACGGCAGGTGAGTGGTCACCCCAACGTAATGGACAAATGACTACACTACCAGGAGGACTAGTAGAATATGCAAGAATTAGAGGGGGAGGGAGAAAGCAGAAATGAGGAAGGTAAATGAGGTTTAGGGAGCAGAATGATGGCTTTCACTTCCTCCCCCATTTTGTGTGATTCTTGATAAAAGTGGATCTGATGTAAGGTGGTGAGGGAGAGAATGAAGAGGGAGGAACAGAAAGAAGAGGCACTCTGTTTCACGCAGTGGTGGGCTAGAAGGCTCTCTGCTGGTACTCCAGCGACACAGTGTGAAGTCAGCAGGTATGGAAAGGCTGTGCAACACAGAGTGCGATTGAAAAGGCATATGAGGCCAGTGTGTGCGAATGTGAGTGTGTGTTTAACAGCTTAATCAATTACCTAACCGCTGGACAAAGAGGAAACAGGATTTGCTCAACAAGCCTCCCACCTTTGGAGAAAAGGGGTCTACACAAATGCATTAGTTTATGCATAGAGCTCAAACAAAACATCTACCTCTACTTTTATTTAAAGGGGGCTCTTAGTACATTGTATCAGTACCCGGAGTTCTCTGTGGAAACAAAACCAGCCAAAGACCGTCATCAGTGTGAAGACACAACCACATCTATATTAATATCTTGTATTACTACAGTCACGCAAAATAATTGCCCAAAATAGATAAAGGGCCAGGCAGCATGCTAACACCCTCATAAATGCAGATGTTATGCGGATGATTTAATCATGCGTCTAACTGATGTTTTTAGGCTGCCCTCTTTCATTAAAAGCCTGCCGCAGTAGATGCAGGAATCAAAGATTATACTAGGAATTAGGATATGAAAAGCATGTTAGCTCAATTAAGAAAATGTAATTGTGTACATTAGACAGAGCCTTGTTCAACCAGCAATGAGCATTTTTTTCCGGCAAGGCCGGGGCATAATAAAATCAAAGAATCACAGTTTAATTGAAATGCACTTAAAAAGGATCATGCTGACAAATGCGATTGTAGTGAGGCACTAATGTGCACACCTCCTCCCAGTCTGCTTTAAATCCAATGAAATTGAAATATCCTGGGCTGCTGACCGCTTCCTGATACAATCAGCTGGCCAGCAGCACAGCACATGCAAAGAGGAAGAACAAGATGATGTAAAAATAGGGAGCATGTAATCAATTTAGGGCAAACACACCAGGGCAGCACCTTCCTCACCGCTCCCTTCGTTCTCTGTCTCTCTTTCTCTCACACACACACAGACATCCTGATACACATAACACAAATGAAAGGCGAAGTGCAGATGACAAGTCATCATATCCCTATCAGCACTGTCCTGCCAAAAGGAGGCTATACCCTTCTTAGAGCTCCTAATAGCATGAGGTGGACACTAGAGATGATGGACCACTTTGTGTTTAGCCAAAGGCTCAATTAAAACATGCTCACCCAGAGGAACGCATTCGTATGCACATCTGTGTATGAAAACACACTAGCATACATATACCTTCCTGTGTGGTTTCATATCTCACCTATAATTCATTAGCAGTGCAGAACTGCTTACAAGCTAAATTGGGTGAGCTACAGCCGTCAGGCTTGTACACTCAGGAGAGTGTGTAAATGTATTTCATTGTATTCTGACCAACAGCAATTGAGCTCTGAAGCATTTTTTGCCTAAACACTAGTCATTAATTAAGCCGTAATTTATTTAATTACTTCAGCCTGTACTATAAAGTGTGTTGGCAAAGACTTCCCGCTTTGGCCAGCAACTATGTTTGCATCTTAACACAGTGAGACATATCATCATCATCATATTGGGCTGAAGAAGACAAGATCACATTATTACTTGTTTCTCTCCAGGGCACCATCCTGTAGCCTACTTTTCTCAGCACTAAACAGAAAATACTAGGATGAATCATAGAAGCAGCAAAGGGAAAAAAAAATCAGCTTGTAAGTTGAAAATCATGTAAATGAAGATAAACAACATTCCCCCTTAACACTTTTATTTAGTGGTAGCTGATGAGAACATTGTACTTCAATTGCAAACACTAAATACCTACATACTTCTTGAGCTTACACTAGGTTTAACAATCAAGCCTTTCCCTTCCACATATATATGGAAACAGACATAAATAGAAGGTACACAGTTGGACTGCTGATATCGAAACAAAAAAGGAACGTGTTTGCTATTTTTCATGTCATTACTATGTTTGCTGCTGAGCAGTAGTACTCTCTAAGGCAATTCTCTGGAGGAGCCACTAGGGGAGCTTCCAACCCCCTTTTCACCAGACAGTGTATGCAAACACAGAGGAGCACATGTGCATACACACACCACACACACACAGGGATAATGGTAGAAAAACAAAAAGATAATGGATGCAATTGTACATTACTTAATAAAGAAGTGTAAATTAGCTATTGCCTAGTAAAAGAGCATGGACACACTTTGAGCCGATTCACTCATTGTTTAGCCATGTAACATGTACTTCCCACTGTTGACACTGCTGTGTGATACAGTGTGGAAGGCAGAATGCTATTGTAGTACAGCCGATGGGAATATTCTGCGCCCTAAAGTACAGAACACACCTCTATTATGCATTACACATCTAAGATATTTAAGCTCTTTGTAAGAGTTAAGTCTTGGAGCCATGCCGTGTCATTCTGCAGGGGATGATAGGGAGCTTTAGTCATGTCTGTATTAGCAGAATGACTTCCAAAGCCTCTGGGATGGTGTGTTACAACCACTAGCTCCAGTCAGTCCCTCCGTTGATACCCAACTCTGCCTGGCCCTAAGCACCAGATCAGAACCCCAAATAGGCCTTGCATTAAAGGGGATAAGCCTTACCACAGGGACCCACTATTCACCAAATAAGATCAAATGAGTCGCTGTAGGTTTATTGTGAGTTGAAATAAATAGAAACACAGTGGCTCAACAGTCCAGCGTGGGGATGGAGCCAAGGCGCAAAGCTCTGATTTCTGTTATGTGCATGGGGGGAAAAAGCTGTATACAATTATTGTGCTCTACAAAAAAGTCTTGAGGGAGGGAAATGAGACTTGAGACCTGTGAACATCAACTGACATGAATACCAGGACACGTGTCGTCTTCAGAAATGGGAAAGGCAGTGTTTTCCCTTCTTGGAGCAGGAAAACATGGTTCTTATTCTAAGATAAATACCGCCCATCTGTCTGGTGCTGTATGGTGATGGGGTGTGTGTGCCAACTTTGCAACCCTTCAAGAGACACTTAGGTCTGTGTGTATATTTTCACAGTCTGATTGAAGTAAAACACAACCTTTAATGTATCATTTCAAGTGAACACCATGCCCAAATGAAAACACACACACCTACAAGCCCCACTTAATTGAAGGCTACAGGTTTTCACATAGCAGACAGTTTTTTTTTTCCTAGTTTTTTTTTCCAAAGGGAAGAAGAGAGCACTTTTTTTGAAATCAATATTCTCAACTTGTTTTCCTGCAAATTAAAGCTGCCATTCTCAGGCTGGTGTCACGGGGGACCAGCACTGAGAGACAGAGTGGGATAAGAACTGCACCAGTAAAGTTTTATATTTCAAGCAAAAAAGATTGAAACATAATCCTGCATTATCTCAAAACGACTAAAGGAGTGAGAGAGTGAGAGAGAGAGAGAGAGAGAGAGAGAGAGAGAGAGAGAGAAAGAGAGGAAAACATATACACCAAAAGGGAGCCCAGATGCTATTTCTATTTTCTAACAGAATAGGAAAGCATGTTGAATCTGAATAGAAGAATAGAAATATCATGACATGATCATCATTTTAAATGTGCCTGGTACATTTCTCTTTGAGATGTAACATGATAAAACGTCTCTTACAATAACTTTCTGTTGACATACTTTCAATCCGTAGGAGAAGAATTTCATTGGTACAAGTGTCTGCCTCATCCTCCATCTCAATAATATGCAATTGCCTGCAGTTAGTCTACATAACATGCAATTTACACACAAGACTGAACACTTCTCGTTGTCTGCTCCAGTAGACCAGGGCTGTACTTTGCCATAAAACAGATAGACTCTTCAGGAAGCTTTGTAGTGCCTAAAAACCTCAATTAGGTTCATCAATATTTGATGGAATGGCTCCGATAAGGTCTGCCCACCCCCTCCCCCACCCCCTTCAGTGCCCCTGTGCTGGCGTGATGTCTTTAATTGCTGGCCCAAAGCACTGGAGAGAGACAAGACTTTGTTTGCTCAGTAATGGATGGCTCTGACCCTAACACAATATTGAGTCTGGGTGTTGTGCAAGCATGGCTGCCACACTCCTGGCCTGCTGTAAAAGAGGAAGAGGATGTTGACAGCTGTGGAGGAAAATGGAGGAGTAACATGTTGAGACTGAAACCCACTTACATCCCCAAAAATGGTGTGCATACAATATGTGAGCACATACTGGCACTTGGTAGAACAACAATAAACCACAGGACCTTCATCACTCCCTAACAGCTCTGTAAACCCTTTGTTTCTCATCATCATCCAACTCTTAGAACCAAGAATTTCAATGTGGCGGAAGCATCCAAACCAAGCCGAGATCTTTAAAACTATCTTTCACATACTACAGAGCTGTCGAGATAAAATAGGCACTTAGGGAAAACATCAAAGACAGGCCTCACCCTCCCCAGTATCTCCTCATCCTTTCTATGGCATGAGCTTTACTTTCACCTTGGCATGCAGTGATCACATCTTCAATGTTTGCCTATGCTCTTCTTCCAGGACCCTTGAGCTGTCCTGGGAGGTACCTTTACTAAGAGATTTCTCTTCATTGACTTCCTGGGTAAATTGATTTTAATAGCCAACACTTGGGGCCTTTTCTCACGGTCTCCTTTTTCAGCAGCGGCAGGCTCCGTCACGCCCTGCCATATTTTCTCCACTCAGGACGTCTGGGCTATTTTCCAGGGCTATTGGAATAAGAACTGACGAATCCCTTTCAAGGTCCCAAGGAGATAATCTCCTGTCATTTCTGATTTGCATAACATTATTTAAAATTTAATGTAATGGCATTAAGCTATAGAAGACACTCCCTTTTTGTGAACCCACATATGTTTGCGTTGTGTGTGTGTGTGTGCATGAGTTTGTGCATGTGTATATGCATAGACACTACAGTGCGGAGGCTCATCTCTGAGGGGGTAACAGGAAGCTCCTTTCCCTCTCCTGCTCTAGTCTTTCTCAGCCTTCCCAGAGCAACCCCCACCTCCCAGTGTGTCCCAACTAACACAGAATATGTCTGCACTACACTGAGATAATCAACAGATAGCTCAAAGCAGATGAAAGAGGTATCAGATCTATCCACACTCAAACACAGACACACACACACACAAAGTAGTGTAAACCAGGGCACAGGGCAAAAACATAGCCCAGAGGACCAAGGGCAGGATACTATTCCATTTGCCACATCCGCACTTGTCCTATTTAGACGGCTGCAGTGGGACTCAATTAGGCTGGAACCAAGACGAGCTGATAAATTAATTTATTAATGAATACAATAGAATGGAGAATGGAGAGATGAGCTTGCTCATTTGTTCAAGGTTGGCTGGGCCAACCAGCTCCACTACAATGCTGGCTTTGATTGGGAAGGAGATGGGTCAAACAGGGATTACGCAATGGCGACTTGAACATCTTTATGACGGATTTGTGGGGAAAAATAATAAAAAAGTAAAAAAAAAAAAAAAAAAGCAGTGCAGTTTCATATTGTATATAATTGTATATTAAGCAAAAATAAATAATACGTTCACTATTCTTTTCGGGTCACTTGCTTTTCTAAGCAATCTCAAAAACATGCATGCAAACACGAACATCAAGTCAAAGTCATACATCCAAAAGCCAACGTAGTTAAATGGCCGCACTGTCCGCAATTGTGTTACTGATACATTCACATACAAACACATAGGGTCATACCGAATGGTCTCAACACATATTATTACGTTGCAGATAGACAGGAACACAGAGCCACACAAAGGCATTAAATATAAATTCATTCAGTCAATTTAGAGAATGTTTGGTGATGCAGGAAAGGAATACCATCTGAGCTCTGGGAATTGTAGATTGCTCCCCGCTCCCTAAGGCATTCTCTTTGTCTATCTATTTGGTGTGATTAAAAATACAATGATGAATGCATATTTCTTCCAGATGAATAACTTGAAGGGGTTGGCAGCAGATGAATCAGGGAGCAGTGTGTGATGGTAGAGAGACAAGCCAGGTCAGACCAGTCAGATCCTCTTTAGACTGGACTTCCTCAACACAGAGAGAAGGGGGGGGGGGCAAGGTCATCTGGACAACAGTCTACCAAAAAGAACTGGAAGTGGTTAAATTCACATTAGCGTTCCATGAATTTTATGAAAAAAAACTAAACAAAACAACATTTAGTCCATCAAAAAACTAATCTGCACAAAGATTGTGATTGTGATTTCCATTGACTATTTTAAGAGACTAGCTTTGTAAAGCTTTATCATTTATTATTAAGCTATTAAAGTTAATATTATTTATTATGTATTATTATATTTATTACTTAATACTTATGTAAAGATTCCTACACCTAATGTATATTAACCAAACATATGAAATGCTATCCTCCCAAATGACTCCAAAGGGTCTGTGCTCAAAGGGGAGCATTTGAGGCACATATCCCCAGTAGAGATCACTCCTGGCAGGGCTACTGAGTGGCCCCCACCTCCTTGCCCCCTACAAACCAGTGTGAGAGGAAGGCCCTCCTCTACTTACATGTCAGCTTCAGAGAGCATGCCTCTTGCTGCCTCAAAGCTTTGATACCAAAATAGTCCAGGAAGTCTCAGTCTTAAAAACGCCCCAGCAGACCTTGATTCTGGGGATAAAGGGAGGGAAAAGAAAGAAAAAAAAAGGTTGGAAAAAGAGAATACATGAGAGAACCAGACGGAACGAGAGAGGGAAATTTTACGGGTTCAACGCTGTACTGTACTGTACTGCAAACTACTCCTTGCAATACTACTAAATCTCGAAATCAGAAAGCTATCGGTGTTAAAAGCATTCAGACGGATTTGGTGCTGGAGGACCAGATAAACAAGAAAGTTGTGAAAGGCCCTTACAGCAGAGTAAACACTGGCTTCCTTTGAGGCTCCTGGTTTCAGGGACTTTCAGAGCCAGTGCGCCACACTTACATAAATATTACATAAACAATGTTATTCATCGCATCTGAATAAAAAAAAAATTGCTTTAATAATAGAATTGGTGGTGAGTTTAAGAGCAGGGGAAATTTTGAATATTGGAGAGGAGAGGGTCTGTTTTTAATGATCTGCAGCTGAAGTGAGAGAAGTGAGTGGAGGGACGGATGGAGGAGAAAAACACAGAGAGGTTGAAATGCAGTGAAATGTTTGACTGGGGGTAACGTTCCACTGCACGAGTTCACGATCATCTAACAGCTGAATCCCATGTCTGTAATCTCAGCAGTGGCCACTATGATCTGTCCCACTGTCACAGGTTGTCATTCTTGTTCTGATTGGTCACATTAAGACTATTTTATAAGAAAAGAACATCATCCTCAACTATAAAGGGCAGGTAAAAAGCCGCAGGATATGGGTGAAGCTGTTTGCATAGGCAACCTTTGTTCAATGGCCACATACTGTAGCTGCACTGGACGCCTCTTAGGTCCGTGGCACACTTGCTCTTTTCGTAGACAGAACCAAAGCTTCAACACCGAGATCACCTGCTTACACAACATACACACACACACACACGTAGGTCTGTATTACATTGCTCATTCAGCGATGCCTCAACGCTAGTCAGATGAAACAAACTGCTGGAACTGTGATAAATTAATGATCAAACGCCTCACTGAAAAGTACAGTGGCACCAGCGAGTCCTGTAAGCACCAAAGCCAAAGAAATAAAGAGGGAGGACAGAGAGAAGGCAAAAAGAGAGTGGAAGAAAAGAAGGAAGGCAGGATGAGACAAAGGAAAGACAGAGGGAGGGGGATAAAGGTAGAAAAAGGAACTGACATCAAAACATCCTTAGTAGTGTATGTGTGTGTGTGTGTGTGTGTGTGTGTGTGTGTGTGTGGTTAGACTTCATGTGTATTTAAAGTAAGGGGAGTGGAGGGAGGATGCATCTCAGCGGGACAACACAGTGCCCTCTAGTTTGGACAACGCAGCGGTGGTGTACGCTCACCATATTTCTTGGCCTGTGCTTGTTTTACGCCTCGCTAGATAGCAACACTAGGATGACCAAAAACAAAACAAGCATATAAAAAATGCCGTTTCTACACCGCTGTAAACACACGTCCTTCTGTTTGATTACTGCGCATACTAACATCAATATTATCAAAACGAAACACATCCAGTCAAATCGTATTCTTCATCTGCAGCATTGTTGTGGGTATTTATACCAGCATACGGTCCTTCTGTTTGCACGACTGAATTTAGTTCAGGGGCAATGAATTCCTTGTTTAAAAAAGAGAAAAATCGTTTTTTTGTAAACAATACTTGTTAGTTTTTTGCTGGTTGAAAGTGACTGACACAGTGAGGGACTGGATACTCTGTTCTTCCTCTTCTTCTTCTCTGCACATTTCAATCCCTATTATGTCATCCAGGCATTGTGAGGGATTGCTGCATCTCATCTCATATGCAGTTATCCAGCTAACTACCAGCCTTCCCCCTGCTGCTCCATCGGCCTTTGATAACAACAGAGAGAAATTAAAATCATGAACCTGAATTATAAATCCAATGACAAGCTACCCAGTGAAGGCTTTTTCTGTGCACTGTCTCAGTTATCTCTCCATCTCCCTCTCTCACTTTTACCCTTGTTCTTCATTCCTCTTTCAAACGTTGTTCTCTTTTACTTTTTTTTTTTTTTTCCTTCTTTCTCAACCCTGCCTCCCTTCCCTCCTGGTTGCAGAGGATTCAAGTGCTAGCATATTCCATAAGAGCAAGAGAGGCTGAGGGAAAAAGAAAGGAAGAAAGTTTCAAATGACGATAACACACAGTTTGATAAAACTGACAAGGGACTCAATTAAGGCTTCCCTGTCAAAGCAGGAGTGATATTTTATTAAGTGGCAGTGTGCCATTCGATGAGTACATCAAGCGACACATCTGTAGACGAGAGGACTGCAATAGCCGGGTAAGAGGGACACGTGTTGCCGCTTTCAGGAAACATCAGTTGAAACTCACTTCATCACGTCTGTTGAAAAATTAAGAGGCTCCAATATTAGGATGCTCATTTACTTTTTCATACAGCGCCCGGAGAATTTGAAGCAAGACTGTCGCTGTCCCCGTTTTTTTTTGTCTTTTATTTTGAACACATGCGAGCACAAAGATTTCCAGTATTAGCTTTTGTTACATTACCATCGTAACAAGCGCGACCAAGATACCGCCACATCTAAAAGGAAAACAACCAAAGGGCTGCATCTTCACAGCGGCACATGCAAGGAACACATTTTCAGGCCAACAAGTAGGCTCATTTTGCAACACCGTCTAATGTTTATGTTGTGATTCTGTTTCCAGGATTCCCGATTCAGTATCAATTCAGTATAGAACAGGTGAATTAAATGTTGCAGGATCCTGGCAGTCAAATCATATTTTATTCAATATGTATCGTATTTTGTTTTGGATTACACGTTTTTATCTATCCGGTTTTTACTTTGGTGTCTCACAAATGTGATGTGCGGAGGCTGCGGCATCCACTCTAACACGCACTGCAATTGCCTGTATATATAAATTAAAACTCAGTCTACCGTTGCAAACATTTAAATCGGTGTGGATGAGAGTCCCAGCAAAATACCCAAAACGCATGCTAGAATGTAACTTGTCGACCACTACAAACAGTGGATTTGCATATCCACATTACATATAGGCCTGGCTGTTTGTGTGGACAACTACATATACAGCAAGTTCCTCGCTACTTTAAATTTCTTTTTAAATAAAAGTAAACTTAATTCTTCAGAGAATGCAAACGCGGCGGTGTTGTTAAAAAGAAAACAGTAGTGCTCTGATGTGCCTGGAAGAGGGCAGAGTATTACAGTAAGATGAAACTTTAATACAGAAGTCTCTCTTGTAATTTGAGATTGCTCTTGTAGGATGCTGTACTGCTGAAAGGGGGGGAAAAAAAGGAAAGAAAGAAACAGATGCCCCTATCCGTTTCAACACACACTCCATAAATATGTGTGTGCATGGATTTGCATGGGGTGCACAAGTATGTGTCTACATGCCAACTTACTTAAAGCACATATGAAATGTCTGTGTATAGCTGTTTGCCGTGTGTGTGTGTGTGTGTACATGTGGTGGAGCTGACACTTGGTTGTACAGTAGCTCAGTGCTGACCATACATAGTCTGTTTCATCTAGAACAAAAGCTCTGTTGGAGGACACAAAAGGCCAGGTTCAAAAGCACTGCAGGCGTCGAGAGCCCAGGCCTAGATACATGAAACAATCAGTGTAAACTTGTCCACAGCTAAAAGGGCTGCGATGCACCTACAACAATGCTTCTCGTCCTCAACTGTAGGCACAGTTCTGTCCACGCGAGACAAGTTTAAAGGGCTGGGTAGATCAAACACAAATTAAATTACTTGTGTTAATGTTAATGATTAGCACAAAATAATGTTTGTGTGTTTCTATCATTGATTAATAAGTTGCTCCAAAGACAAGCAATGATTTATGCATGTTGTATAGGAGTGAAACTGTTTTATGTAGTTTGCATGGGGGTGTGGCGGTGGGTGACGGGGTGTGTATGTGTGTGTATGGGAGGTTTTCTCAAACATATGTCTACAAATGAATCTTATATGACAATTGTGATGAGTGAGGGTGGGAGTGTTACTCATTCTTAAGGCCACATCTCAATGACAGCTACCGGAGATACATTGATGGATTCAGGCACTGACAAGCGGCAGGGCTGTTTTAATGAAGAGAAACGTGTCCACACACACACACACACCACACACACACACACACACACACACACACACACACACACACACACACTACTATAAATGTCTAAAGGGTTCACTCTCCCCCCTCAGTTATTCCCTCATTTCTTCTCCATTCCTCCTTCCTCCATCACTCTCTCCAGGATATGTATGACTGATAGATCTGTCAGCGCACTTGCTAAACAAATGAAAGTTGTAGCTTGTGCCATCGAGGCGACGCTTTCATCAGTGCTGAGCAGGCTGGGTTGGAAGTGGGCCCCCACCTACCTCATGTACCAGAACTGAACTTGATGAGCTAGTACTTGGGAATGCAACATTTACATTCAGCCACCACATGTAGCAGAACTGCGTCTATTTTTCAGCTGCAGAAAGTAGACTGGGTATTATATCATATGGTGATGTTGCAATTTATTTTTCATGTAGTGTCTTGGACGAAATTTCAGTTCATTGTGATTATGCTATTGAATCAACTAATATAGAGGTATGTTTGCATTTCGCATGTCCATAAAAAATTGAAACTGTTCAACAAATGTCTAACTTGTACTAGGATAGGTTTTACACAAGGAGGTTGGTTGCAATACAATTAGTACCAGATCACTGGGAATTTAATTCTATCAGAATTAGCAATATTAGTCATAGATTCAGCTTAACACCAATCCAATTTAAGAATTATAATGTAATAATCTAAATATAATTAATATCATACTCTAATTGATTATTGCATATTCAACAAACTGAGCTGAGAATGACATAATGCTGGACTACGACTGGAAGAAAAAAAAAAACTGTGACATGGATTGACAGCTGGACGCACCGAACAGGCGAAGACAGAGATGGACAGAAGTCTCACTGTCGTTCTGATGTGTGTCGGTGTTCCATGGTAATTTGCCAGTCCTGTATCACACAGGGTTAAGGATATACACGTCGTGCAGTAGGCTGCACATTGCTAATGTGTTGTTGCTCGATATATAGTACTTAAAAAACCTCACCTGTTGCAGTTAAAATACTAGCAGTATTTTGATAGACAGAAAACACAGAGGACACTGTCCTGTTTGTTAAGTTATATCAAGAACAGTCTAGCTTTAAAGTTTCATCCAGTTAAGCAAAATCAAGCAAAATCATCTGAGCAAGCTGCAGGTCTGACCCTTGTTTTGTTCAAATTACTTGCGGTTCGGCACACACCCACACGCAGCAACACATAAATGCATACACAAACATACTAAACACACAGGCACGAATTGTTTAGTCTGTGCGTATCCAAAAGTGACAGGTAAACAACTTTAATCATCCTGTTTCATGTTGGCTCCACTGACAGTTTACATTAAAAGAATAGGAAGAGATGAGAAAGGTTGTTGTTTTTACCATAGCAGAAGCTTTAAGTATAAAACAAATGCAAAGAAGAAAAGAAAAACAATAGTTAAGTAATGATGTCACATAGCCTAACAGCCCTAATTGGATAGTTTTTGTTGAGAAGAACGTAATGGCCCTTAAATTATGCATTAATCAAACAAAGCTTAATATAAACTGACAAGGAGTTTGGCAATCTGGCAGCCATCTGGAAGACAGGCCTGTCAGTCACAGAGAGGTGAGAAAGAGGGATGGCTGAACTTTAGGTTAACCCCACAAAGAGGGAGAGAGGTAGGAGAGAAAGACAACAAGACGGAGACAGACAGACAGAGACAATGAGAGTTAGAGGTTGAGAGAGACAGTGAGAGAAGTTGGGTCCAAAGGTTACACAGACAGATAGCAAGAATACAGAAGTTGATCTAGACATTGTTAAAGATGGGGTCAAGTATCACTGACACCAAAACAAGGTCAGTTAGCGAGGCGTGTTTTTGACAGCTCTGGTGAAAAGCATTGTCAGGGTCATTATATCTCAGCTTTACAAATAGCCACATGTACACACACAACCAGCCATTCCGTCTGGCACACAACACACATTCCACAAGCACACAACACACTCTTACTTAAGCCAGATGCACAGGCTTCACAGTAAACGCATGTGTGACTGCAGGCTGTACCTCATGAACTTTGTCGACAGGAATTGTAGTTTTTTCTTTTTTATATTGTTGTTCATTGCTGTCGTGCCTGTAGATGGCAAACCAGGAGCCTACAAGCGGATAGTTCTCCAAACAGCACACAGTTATACCACGGAGCTGAACGGACGCCATGTGCAGCTGCTTCATTCCGCAGACGGGGATACAGTCAACGAAGTGAACAAGAAGAAAACTGACAAGACTGTGATATGAGCAACGAATTATACTTCTACCAGCTCATGCTGCACTTTGATTCGCTCCCTCCAGTGGTTAGAGTGATTTTGATTTTACCCGCCTGTGGTGTACTTAGACTCCTTTTCTCCTTTAAAATCCAAGTCTGATTTCACATTGTTCTCCACCTAAGTTATGTATGACAAACGCCTGGGGCCAAATCACCATCAAAGCAGCACATCGCAGGAACATGGCGCTTCCTAGCTTCTTACTGATGACAGATGTCACTTTTGAAGTGAGCAAAGGGATGAAAGTGGCAGGGATGTGACGGGCGGCATGAGGACAGCTTCTCCGCCGCGACCTGCCATCATCAGTACTGCTGAGGTGTAATGGGGAAAGACTGGAGGGGCCTGGAAGCTCCACCAGTCATCTGGGGTGTCTGTCTTGGTGCCCAAAAGGGGCCAAGTCTTACATGTCTTAACCACCGAGCCTGCGAGCAGCCAGCACCCAACATGGCAGCCCGTCAGCCAGCAAGCCATCACGCCTCCACCATCCGATTGGGATGGAAGTGTCTCCCTCCGTTTCACTGGCTGCTCTGCCAGTGGATTCGTCAGGGTATAGAGAGAATAACTAATCTGAGGGAACCAGCGGCCTGGAATCAAAGGGCCACTGGCTTCTCTCTTCCTTGTGTGTAGCAGTGCTCACCTGGGTACTATCCCCGGTGTGACAGAGCAAGCAGCAAGAGGACTTGGTAAACAAGGCAGAGCAATGCAACTTTCAAACAGAGAGGCAGCTAGTGCAGGGAAACCAAAACAAACTCTTAACTCAGGAAATTCACAGAACGTTTTCCCCCTGCCTTCTCCACTGTTCCCTGTGTCTTTATTGTGGCTTGATATGTCACCACTGTCTATATCTCCTACTTACTCAGGACTTCAAGTGGCTGTCTCTATTTTGCTGGGCCATAAATTATTCAGTGCCATGTGTCTTCTTAGTATCTGCATTGGGTTGCTATCTTATCCCTTCTTCTGAAAGAGGGGCTGGTGCTTTGAGACAGAGTTTGCAAAAGGTAACACAGGAACTTCAGCACCGACAACCGCTTTCTTAGTAGGAGCTCTTGTCAAGTACATATATTTGTTCCAGCACAAGGAAAATATGAAAAAGAAAAACAAGAAAAAAAGTTGTATCTGAATACAACATGGAAACCAACAAGCTCCACTGCTGCTACTACAACAACTTGGACTAGTATCTGAGCTAAAAATAATGACAGTATTCCACATAGAGGAGTGTGTGTTTTGTTTCCCCAGCACATGTGAGTGTGTGTGTGTGTGTGTGTGTGTGTGTGAGTGTGTGTGTGTGTGTGTGTGTGTGTGTGTGTGTGTGTGGAGCCCAGGGAGCCCACTGTATGTAAATAGCCATATGAGACTGCATAGCATTACTGTCCAGACATTGAAGAGGTGACCTGATCCCAATTAATCACACAATCCCAGGGAGAACTGTCACATCCCATCTCCATCAGCAGTACAATCCTGTTCTGTCTCCCTCTCTTGTCATCTTCTGTTCCACCATCTCTTTTCCTCGTTCTCTCTCTTTCACACACACACACACACACACACACACACACACTGCATGCATACCCTACTCTGCCCCATCGTCCCTTCACCAAACTTCCCCCCTTCCCCTCCTTGCTTTTATTCAAACACACAGGGTCTAAAGCTGACAGGTCAGCTGGCATGGGCCAGTCGGTCCCCACCTGTCCCCTAGCTTCTTCCCCCAGAAGGCAAAGTGCCAGAAAAGCAGAGAAGAGGCACTTCTATCTTTACAGCTGCCAAAACAGGATGCAGCCTTAGGCTTCCTATCCCCCAAAGAGATGGAGTGTTTGCACGGCACTGCTATCAGTGAATGAGTAGATCTATTTTATGGCTTATCTCACTCTTCAACAAGAGTACACTGGGACAGGGATGGCGACAAAAGCATTCCACGTATGTGTAAGAGGCATGTTGTTCAAAATGTGACATGATACGGTATGTTTCTAAGGCTTTATAAACACCAAATGGCACAGACTGTTGTGTCTGTGTTAGTGTGTCACACAAATACAAATAACTATTATTTGTGAAATGTAATAAATAGACCTAAAATATGAAAAATATATACAGAGGGAGAGATGGCCAGAAAAAGCAGCTCTGACATATTTTGACTCCCGTGTGACCTGTTACTCAAAAGGCAGGTCTAATGAGGACTGTCTGTCAAATCCTTCAGCTACACTAAAATTAAACACTTCTTTTTTCTTTTTAAGATATAGATACAAGTGGAGATCAAAACACCAGCTACGTCTATAGCAGTGGCATACTGGATACAGGAGTCATGTCGTAGCTTTGTCTTGATTCATCCTGATATAACCATTTTGAGTATTCCCTTTGAAAAATGGAGAACTGGCATGTTGTGAAATCACAGAGGACGTCAGGATACTTTGTATCACATGTTGTTAGAGTTCTATTGTTTCACCCATATGTTCATAGAGTTCTCATGTCAGCTTGTTCGAGCCGTTCCCTTTCGTGCTGTTACAGCTACAGGACTGTGACATTAAATCAGAAGTCTGCTAAACTACAGGGTAAAGAGAAATAACTTTTTTTCTGCTGTTGCTTAGAACAGTTTTAATCAATTCAAATATGGTATAAAATGTGGAAGACTTAACTATTTAGTTATACTCCATAATTTGCTTCTTATTATATATATAACTTATTTGACAGCACATTGTCATTTTCTTACCCTTCTGCTCCCCGTCTTAGCAGCCTCCTCTGCTGCCTCTCTAGTTCATCATTAGTTGCTTTTGGAAAGAAGAGTAGAATGGCAGGTTTTGTGAAACTTTGTACACCAGAAAATGAAGCTGAACTAGGTCGTTGGGGGCCACAGGGGCCACTGTAAGGAGCACAGAGGAACCTGTAGCAGAGGCAAAGAGCACCTCTTGGGAAACAGTCATGGAGGAGAAGAAAAGGAGAAGGAGAAGGACATTATTGGAGAAGATTTAATTTAATTTAATTTAACAATACATTTCAAGATTTGAAAACATTTTTGTTTTCAAACTAAGACTCACTGGCCTTGGTTCATTTTCAGTGAAGAACATATATCAGAACACCTTTTCATTGATCACACAATGTACCGCACCCTCCTACACATTTATGCTACATACAGGATGTTGTAACCATGACAACCATAGTCTGTAACATTAAGAAAGTCCTTATTTGAACCCAAAGCATGTTTTTTTTTTTATATATCCCTAACCATCTAACAGCCAAATAAACGTCGCTTGGGGAGCTATTTCCAGAGAAACCTGCTGCCATAGGGGCGCTACTCCAAGAGATGCTTCTAGAGTCATATGAGAGCAGAACCGTAGGGACAAATAACCTAGATGGGTGTTTAGATCGGAGGACTTGTTAGCTATAAACCTACTCATCCCATCTGAATGAACTGAAATTATACTTGTTTGTCACATAAACACATGCTTTCAAGGCACCTTAAACAAATGTGCTAAAGTAATCCAGCAGACAAAGAAAACATACTGTATAGTTTTCTTATTTTGATCAGTTGTACCAGATAGAAGATATTATTGTGCCTAAACCTAACCAATTTACTATAGCCAGACTTATGGAGGAATATGCTTACAAATAATGGTGTACTGACAGGGGTGTCAGATAAGAAAATAACTACATTTATAATTGCTGGTTCTGTTCATTTTGTTTTATTTGGAGACTTTGCTGCTTTGCACACAAGAGAACTCATAAACTGATCTGATCTGAAATGTATTGTGGATATTCACGGTCCCCAACTCTGTTTACTGTAAACAAAGAGATAAACAAACGCAGCAGTGTGAAGAGAGGTTCCCACAGGGTACAGCCCACAATTCCTCTACAGGTCCTTCTGCATCTATACTGTGAACCCTGCATGGTCCAGCTGCTTTGACATATCTACTGTAGACCCAGGCTGGGTAATTATGAGCTACAAAGCTCACTGACCTTGTCAAGATCTCTCAACCCTCTTCAAGCTCGCCCCAGTGTATGGGAGGAGGGAGTGCATTTGTGGCACACGCACACACAAACATACACACCTGGACCATGGCTGTTTACCTGCAAGGTTAAAGGGCTGAAGTCAGTGACAGAAGGAGATTTAACAAGGAAGCAAGAAAGACGGTAGAGGATGAATATGCAGGAAGAGTAGAAGCAGAGGAGCAGAGAGGTAGGAGGGTGGAATGAGAATTGCAGTATGAAGCACAGGGAGGGGGTGAATGGGGGTCACAGAGTGATGAGGGGGTTAAATGCCACAAATGCCATGTCTCAAGGCCTCATAAAGACAAGCTCTGCATTGCTCCCAAGGTCAGGGCATGCACACATGCACCTGTGCAATTGGAAGTGGTGGTTTTGTGAGTGGGTGACTGGGGAAATATGTCTGAGCACTTCAATATACAATACACACAGTCTAGCCTGTTAGTGCATACTGTCTGGGGCAAATGGCCTTGCAAAAATAAATTGTGTGTCACTCCTAAAGGGGATTAGAGAGAAACTGATACTTGTCTGTAACAGATGACAATAGTACAGGGGTTTTAGGAGGGGTAGGGGGTAGTTGAGTGATAGAATGATTTAACATTTTCAGATGGTTAAGATTTTATACTGTATAGTATATCTGTTTAACTCTGCAGCTTATCATAGCATCCCAAAATATTATTTGCCCAGATTACCCACCCATAGATTCACAGAAAAACCTCTTGGCAAAAGGATAAAATGTGTTTCAGGGTTTGGGTCTAATTTACAAAAAATATTTGAGACTGTGTTGGAATTCTCCCACTGAAAGACAATAACGGACAAGCCAAGTGACAGGTTGAACATACCAGAAGCCAATCAGCATGCACCAGTCCCTCTAGCTTGTCAGCTAGAACCCCAGATGGCTGGGCAAACTGTGGTCAATGGAGTCTGCAGGAGGCAGCATTATAGCCATCCGTAGTCATCAAAGCCACCATCATATCATCACCATGGTAACTATACAGAACTAGAATCATCTGGGGAGCCGAGACTCGATTAGGGTCGATAGGAGGCACGTGGACAATATGTGCCATCTACAATCTAACTCGCAAGAGAGCACTGAATTAGACAATGGACAAGCCCTTCACAAATTTTTACACATGCATACAACCTTAAAATCAACAAGCCCACACCCTCATCCTGCTAGGCCCAAAACAGCGCCAAAGCCAGACAATTAATGTGAGATGGTTTAAGAGTCTGATCCTGTGATCACTTTTAATATCCAGTAAATTTGCCACCTAAACCATTATTGTCCCATGAACTTAACAGACAGAGGCAGCCTTCAGCCAATTACAGCGTGGCATTAGTGTTAGGCAGGGGTGTGTGTTATATGAGACAACCAACTAAAATCACTTATGGGTAGGGTAACATCCACTGATTTAGGCCTGAACAAAATGGCTTTTGGAGGATTATCCATAGCGTAACCTGATCTCATTCTCTTGCACTCAAACACACCAGCACAGACACACACACACACAGGAAGGTGACACTACAAGCTTTGCAAACCATACATATCTACACACACTAGACAGATGATAAGACAACTGGGCCTTAAGCTGCATTCGTGTACATGCCTTTGTTATTCCCAGACTGCACACTCAAATCTACAGCCTGTAGGCATGAGGGTTCTTGGCAAACATGCTTATTCATACTCACTCATTTTTTCACCTTTATAGTTATTTTAGTAAAAAGTCTGATAAAATGTGTCAATAGATTATAACACACGCACAAATCTCCTTGCAGATGTTTTCTATAAATGACGAGGTTGTGGAAAAGGAGATTGAAGGCATAAAAGAGTTAAGACAAAGTTTAAACTAAACTCATGAAGAAAGAGACTCCATAGGCTACAGTTATGTTTATTTTTATATTGTATTTGCATAAAAGCAGAGGTGTGTTTAATAGCCACCACCTGTGTGGTGGATAAGGGTGTTGTTAACTGTGTCTAGAGAGCTCTCACTGATACCAGTCAATTCCACACAAAGTTTCTCTTTATTCTGAAGCCTGCAGTCTAATCTTTTACAGGTTTGGTTTCCAGGCCTCATGTCTGCACTTTAAAATGTTTTTTTGCACTCTGGCTTGAGAGAAGAAATTCAAATTCTTAGTAAATGGTAAAAGGTTAAGTACCGATGATGTTGAGATAACTACTGACCCACATATAATTAAAGACTAAAGATTAGTCCATAACACGACATCATCATGAACTTTACTAGTCTATTATTTTCCAGCATCCCCCTATTCCTCTCTCACATGGTCTAGAACACAAATACCTTCTCTTCGTCATTTATGCACATTAGCCAAACCCAGCATGTAGCCTGTCGCAGAGCTAAGAGTCACTACTAATGAACTAATGGCTAGTCCTCTACAGCCATTTGACTGACACGGCCAATCTGCAAACTCTGTTTGCCTTTCACATACTTGTGGCTCTGTTATACCACCATAGCTGCAATTAATTCTCCCCATGGGTATTTTTAGGGCATTCACAGAAAACCATTGAAACGCAACGTAAAACCTCAAATGTGCATGTCAATCTGGGCTAAGTTTAAACTGGCGCACTCGAGGGTACTTTCCTGCACCTCAGGACCACTAAAGCTGACCTCGACATGCAGAGAAATGCTTTAAGGGATGAGCCTGCTGATGTGACTAGCCCAGATGTGTCTACTAGATCACTAACTACAAAGTAATGTAGCATTGTCAGGTTGTTGTGGTGGGCCATGTGGTAAGAGCTAAGAGCCAAAACAGAAACTCTGTGTAAATGGGAAAAAATGTAATGTTCTTTCAAGATCTTGTAAAATACACGTCTAGGGACGAATTGTTTGATTCATCTAAGATTCATATAAACAGAAAGAAACCAGAATTAGCTGACAAAGGAAGAGATCAGTAGTTCCACATAGTAAGAGATAAAAATAAAATCAGCTCACCACCATTAAGCCCTCTAATCTTCCTAGTTTGAAAATATAAATAGCATTTCTGTCAGTCATTTAAATCCATCAGTGTAGAACAAATTCATATATTCTGCCAAAATCTATGACACAGACACTCTCCATGAGAACATTAGTCCAGCAATTTGAACACTTGCACTCACAAATCACCGTACAAAGCACAACAGAGAACAAAGCAAAACTGACCTTTCAAATGATTAAGCTGTAACATTATCATCATGTTCCCTATTTTTTCCTTCCCTAGATCAGAACAACTGGTTTGCCAGTTCAGAGCTGGCAGGGGCACAGCCCATCTATGATTTCAGTTCAGAGCTGCTGGGCTGAGGGGCCAAGCTGGCCGGTGCCCATCTGGAGTGGGCCAAGTGTCTGCTCCACTCAGGCTCAATGCACAGTGGTGATTACTGCAATGGTGCGGCAGCGGTCATGGTGGTGTGGTTATAAATATAAGGCCTGGTCTGATCCCTCTTGTTCATAAACAGAGGTTTGAAGCTGCTGTGGGAACCAAGCACAAAGGCTTGTGGGTCTCTGAGGGCAACTGAGCTCAACTGCCACTGTACTACCTCAGGTCTGTCTGGCCAGCTGGTGGTGTCTCACCAGATGAGGATAGCTGGGCACTGAGTAAGGGGCTTGAACCAAAGAACAGAGGCATGGAGCAATGGTTGGCACAGGGAGAGATTGTGGCAGAGATATGAAGGTTGAAGTGTGAGAGCACAGGGCCACAGGGCACTGCTTCAAATTGACTGGGAGATTGTAGTGCACTGTGGAGGAGAAACAAGGCTTAAGGATTATGTCACACATACTTTCTATGGAGAAACTGGGTGAAAAGTGGAAGGAAGTCAATGCAAATTTCTAAAAGAAAATAGAATAACCAGAATCCTGAGCTAAATTACTTCACAGACACTACAGTGTATGTGAAAATAACACTGAACCAGACTAAATGCTCAGAGTTTGACTATAAAAAAACAGTCTTCAATTCCGAGCACACAAAATCCCCCAGATTTCAACTAATTAATGGAGTAGAAGCTGAGCACAAGTGGTGGCATTCTCCAGTGAACTAACTTGGCCATGGTGCCCACTAATCCATGCCTGGATCAGCTCGCCAACAACACCCTGCCCTCTGCATGTCTTATGGCTCACAATGTCTGCTCCATGCCCAATCCTATATTAGCATTAGCATCAAGGGTTAAGCCGCTAATGCTGCCAGATGTGCACAGCTGCCCCTCCACACCAATCCTGTCTGAACAATGGAACGCAATGGGGGCAGGACAGTCCGGATGGGGCGGGGTGGTGTCCCCAGGGGGTAAGCGAGACTGTGGTGCCCTCTTGTGCCAAGTGCTACTTGTTATTCCGGAAATGCAGCTCAAAATATAAACCACATTAAAGAAATAAATTATATAATAAATAAAATCAATAATCATTTATTAAAATGAATAAACATCTAATATACTGCATTTGCAGTAAATAGGAAATAGGTTAAGACATTAAAGTGCTTTATAGTTTACATCTACTATCAAACCAAAAAATAATTTTCCCAAAGCTTAAATGTCAAAATTCATTAAATGGTGCTATGCCATGTGTCAAGTTGTTAAAGTTCAAAAATGTAGCAAGCTATTTATTCTATTTTGCTTTTAATGTGGAGGCCCAGCAGTAAATGAATCCCTTAATTATGGCCGTGTCAGTGAATTGCTTTACTTAAACATGTCAAGACAGTACAGTGGTGTGGAGCACAGCAGAGAAGGGCATGGCTGGCGACACTGCTTTCTCAGTTAAGCTGATAATTGCCCTTATTGATGTATAAAAGATATCCCACAGAGCCTTGTGAAACACCATTAGCAGGCAGAAACTGAATTGTTCATGAGCTGCCTCCAAATGAGGAAGAAGGGCAAAAAAACTCTGAAGATTAATAAGACTTCCCCTGGAGTGTGATAATAACACGATGTGTGGGCCTATGTGTGAATGTGTATTTTCAGCCAGGCCTCTGAAGAGTTTCCATTACTAAAAGACATTCTTCTCAGAAACTAATCTATTTTAAACCTTAAATTGAGGGGAAAGGATGTAATGGCATTTAGCATACAGGGAAGGGTGATGGTCATTATCATAAAGGCCCTCCTCATTTGAACTAACGCTGCTGAAGCCTAAATTATGACACTTAAAATGCCCCCAGAGTGCCACAAAAATGAGACACTCACAGTAAATGTAGTGAAGCCCTGTGTGAGACCAACTCTTCTGTGCAGATAGGTTTATAGTGAACAACATGAAAGTAAGTGGCGTTAATAAGGTGAATCTTTGCCTCTGCAGATGCCCACTGGAGGACTAAATTCCACTTAGTAGAGACTAGTGGTCACAAAAGACAAGAAATACACTGCTGACTACCACAGCAGAGACAACAATCGGTGTGAGTTAGAAAGAAGATGCACAACGCAAAAACAAAGTGATTAGTGAAAATGTCTCCTGAGAAGGAAAGAGTTGACACTCCATTTAAGCAAATGGACAGCCACATATAAACTGTGCTAATTAATAACTTGTATGTCAAGAAGAGTTTTACCAGTTGCAACATACTGTACATTACAGCATTATTATGTACTGGATATACCTAAACTTTGTCTACCTCACATGTTTTTGAACAAGAGCTTGAAAAAGGAAGTTGAAAAGAACCCATTACAAATATTCATGGGCTTGACTGAAAACGGAAATTTGTGAAATATTAAACAGAGCATTGCACGCTGTATCTAACGATTTCTGAATTCTCTGTATATGTATTCAAATCCAAACCACCTAATTATTCAGAAAGAGAAGCCAGGGAAATTCCGACAGGGCTTATCAATGAGAAATGACATCTTGTTAAGTTAGGAATTCTCTTTGTGTTAGCAAGGTTTCTCTAGTTAATCTGGCACCTTTCTTGATCTGTGCCAAGGTAATTGGAATGCACAGTGAAAATGCCTGCTGTATTGAGCCAGCAGAGAACAATGAAAGAAATGGATATCACAATAGGCGTTGGCTTTTTAATCAATTCCCTAACTTAGGGTTCAAAACTGTACTTACTTTTTTAATGAGAAGAAGGGGCTGGATATTTCTGGCTCCACTAACACAGCAGATAACAGTTCCAATTAAGTTAACTTTCACTTACACATCAAGAAGCTGTTTCTCTTTGTTGTGGAAACCGTGTTTGTTGTTTGTTTTCTAGACAAAAAAGCCAACAAATGTTGACTAGAACACCTATATCCATCAATGAGGTGAAAAGACGTAACCAAGACAGAAACTGAGACACAGAAAGATCACGCATTAAAGTTTGCTTCACTGTGTGAGTTCGCGCGCATGCTGAAATACTTATGTGCAAGCTCATTTATCTAACAGTGAGTAATTGTGTGTTATCTAGTCATCTCACCCCCAGTATCTTGGCATTAACCAGAAGGAGGGGTGAGAGGTTAGGTCAGGGGCAGTCACGACCTTTCCGTCTATGCAGCACAGTGTCATCCTTCGGGCAAAGCAAACAAACAGGTCTGGCCCCCGGGCAAGGTGGGCTCAGCGGGGTGGCATTGCCAGGTCAGGGTATAGCCTGGGACAGGACAGGATGGGATGGCAGGCCTCTGATAGATGCTGCTCATTATTTTCACCCCAGAAAACTGGGACAATTACAAACAGAGAGATGCCATGGCAACTGGGGTATGGGGTCACAGGCAGAGGGCTTTTCATCCCAGCTAGCTCAGCCACATTTGTCAACTCAGCCACAGAAGAACATATGCACACAAGCACACAAAGTAAAGTTTCTAACACTGACTGACCAACAAACTTTTGTGGGCGCGGTATCAGAATGGCCACGGCTATCCATATATATAGTATTAGACCAAAATGGGTCCACAAAAAGAAATAAAGACATGCACACACAGAGAGAAAGAAAGAGCTGTAGTCTTATTACATGCATAATAATACTACAGATTGTAACATGATGCATGTCCAAATGAAAGCATTTCCAAAGGTGAAAAGTGAACTTGCTTCAAACTCTGAATGCTAAAATGCAGGAAATCCCTAACGTAACTAAGTCAAGAAACTAAATATTCCCATTCCCTTTAAGTGACTTTTCCTATAACCTGCAAATTCTCCAGGTTGTTTTGTATAATTTAAAGAGACTGTAAAGGAACGAGGGGTGTGTGTCATGATGTCTCTCTGAACTACCTATATTTACTACTGAAAGTGAATTCTTTATGAGTGCACAGATATCAAAGTCAGCTGGATCAAAGAGGATTTAATAAGCTACCCACTGTTCTACGAAAACCTGAACTTTCATGTCACGCATTCTCCTTAGTTTCTTCATTTTGGGCTTTGGGCCAAAAAACTGACACTATAGGAAAGCCTGTGTAGTCACATTGTCATTCTCTATTCCTTTAATTTGTTAGTCTGTAAACCTTGTAGTGAAGAATGTCCCAGCGGCTGGCAAGTACCGACTTTTTAAACTGTCAGTTTTGTACACTACAGCAACTATCTGCTCCTTTTATAGTATTATTTGTTATGGGTTTTTCTTTGTCTCTTTAGCTAAAAGTATTAACACTGTCTCCATGTTGTGTTCGTGCACATGCATGTGTCAGTAGCTCTAGCAGGCAGGTACACCTACTTATTACAACAAATATACAGTAATTGCTGTTGTAACACTAATTCTGTCGAGACCCAATAGGTGCTGCTCAGAATTTTCTCACGTATTAAATGTGCTTTCAGATTCGTTCAATTAATGCCCATGCAACAACAACAAAATCGCCACATCTGGGGCAGAGGATGTGATGTTGTAGCAGTAAAACGATGACTTACAAGTTTGGCACTTACAACATTTTGCATATATTACTTATAAAGCTTGGCCTACAGATAAAGATGGTCATAGTTCTCTGTTTCAGAGAGATGTCAGGTCATAAACACATAACAGAAATATGACTCATGTGGAAAGGCGCCATCCTCACCCGAATCAAATGTGTTACGTATCAAATCATTGTTGAGAACATGGTTTCAAAACTTGAACGGTCAGCTATGAATGCAAATTCTACAATGCATTGTGAAAGAAAGCTGTGCAGTCATGGCTTATTATTTGGACATCCATGACTAAGAACCACAGAACTGTACCTCCAATAACATCCAATTATCTTTAGCTATTACATAAGAGACTTCATTTTGTCACTGTAATTTGCCATAGACCACACTATTATGGCGATGACAGAATTGTGGCTTGCTAGACCTGGTTCAGTTCTGGTGATTTTATGTGGGTTTGAAGCTGTCAGCACAATCCTAAACACTTCCCTTCTATCAGCTTACAACAACAAAAGCATTGCATGTCTTTGTATACAAGGAAAGCGAATTTGATTGAAGCCAAATTAGTTAAAGTAGATGGAGGAAAACAATCACATTGAAATAGAAAATACTACTTTAAGGTGCCAAGCTAATTAGTCTTCCTGTGGTATCAATGGGAAGCACAACAGATACAGATGTTTTGAAAGAAAGGGGTTTTTTTTTGTTTGTTTGTTTATTCTGTTTGCTATTTCCATGATGATCTATGTATTACTAAATGTATATATGTGCAATACATTTAGCAGATGGTTGTTAAAGCCATACCTGATCCTCCACTAGGCTGTTTCTTTATGGCCAAAAACTCTTTTTATACCAAATACAGCATATGGAGAAAATGCAGCTCTACCCTGCATGATACACCCTAAGTCTAATCTCAGTCCCATGAGGTGACAGTCTCTAGAGGAGCCTCACAAAACCCTCTGATGTCATCGACTAGGTCTGTGGTGTTGTGTATTCAATGCCCTCCTCTCCAGAGGATTACAGTTGTTCACTGTACCGGTGTGTATGTCAACTCATGTCTTGAGGTACTGACACACTGCTACTGTATTCCACTGCATAGTAACCATCGATACTTTGAGAATACATTGCATGGATAAAGCACCATGCAATACAACAACTCAATGTGCAGGAGGAAATTCACAGAGGTAAGTTGTATATTCTATGTGATGAATTTAGCATACAAAAGTGCTGCTGAAGTTGTGCTAAGAATCGTGCCTGCTGTGAATACAAAAACTGTTTCAAGAACCCAAAATGCAAATGTTTTCAATGAAGATACGTGCAAACCTGCAGTGTCAGCTTCGCGCAGTCTTGTGTGCTTTCCTTTTTCTCAACATCATCCAGTAGCTACCGGATTTGAAATGTATCAGCCAATTACATAGTGGATGTCCAATATATGCAGAAAACATTGGAATACAATACTGTAGCTAGTCTAGACAGCAAGCTGGCTGGTAACATGGGTGATTAACATTTAATGTTAATGGTAGACTTATGTTCAGGGCAGCTGCTCTGGGGTAAAGTAGTGATAATAACAGAGTTGGCCATACCACATCTGTAATAATGCTGTCTGCAAAGTGTGATGCGATGATTGTGAAATTACTACTCTCTGCGCCGTTAACTGCACAGTCAAACAAGCAGCTTTACTGTCAAGCAACCTGGTCAGAGTCAATCACACACATCTGAGAGACAGAGACACACAGTAGGATAGTACACAGACATACATAGCAAGTAGATTGTAATCTTCCTTTGTAGGTATTAATGACAAATCACTTAAACTGAAGTTACACAGAAACAAACATGGAGAAAAACGTGCATCCCCCATTCCCAGAAAAGACAAATGAGTGAAATCTACATGATGCTATTACAGATTTAGGACAATGCTGAATTCACTTTGAATCTTTGAAGTGGTGTTTCCATTCATGGATGATCAGACGTGGTCTTCATTTATTAAGCTGTGTTTACTGAGACGATGAAACAACATCATCAATCATTCTTAAAGACTAGTGCTCCGATGGGGAGAATTAGAATGCATTACAGATGTCACGCATCATCAAGCTAAACATCTCATTTCCACTTCGCGGTGCTCTTTGTCTCCCCTCTGTCTGGAGCCTGGATCTTGCGCTGTCTGTGGAGTATATGTGTGTGCAAAGGTTTGCCTGTGTGTGTTTACGGGTAAGTGCTCTTGACCATTTTCCCTGGGGCAAGGTATCCATCACCGTCCAAGCAGCTTTTGACTGTGCACAGCTTAGGCCCTCGAACCTCCACTCGTCCTCTGAATATCTCCCCGGGGTATCTCTGTGTCTTAAGGGATACCACCTGCACCAAACACTCACACATGCACACTTATACAAATCACTGTGACCCTAACACTCTTCTAATGCCCTCATTAGGTGATTAGTCGCAGAGGCAGGACTAAACTAACATTACCCACTTCAAGTACCCAGCTTTGCCCCTGGGGGTAATGCTGTAGTCAGGTGGAGGACAATACACACAAACAGACAACAGGGTGGCAAAGTGCTATCAGGACGCACGAATAGAGACCAGATCTCTATTTCTGACTCAAAGCACACAGTAATACACAATACTAATGAAAAATACCATTCTAATGAGAACGATTACGCCCAGTGGCTATGTAACAAGCAAATAACACTGCTGTGTATAGTATAAAAAATGTCTGTCAGTCAAAATCAAGTCTTAATGTGAAGGACAGCATTAGCAGCTACTGTTGCTTCTAAACTAATTTCATGAAACAGGTGTATGAATCTATCCCTGTATATGTGCCCAGTTGTTTGCATATGTGTGGCTCGGCAGGAGCGGTTTCACTATCCATATCCCTCCATATTTATTAATTCATCTGGTATTCATCCAGCCTGTGTGTTACTCACAACAATGTGCTGTAGAAACCCACCACAAACGTCTCTCCAGGAATATTAAAGTCAGTGGCTTTGCTGTCATAATTAACTATGAAATATTGATGCCTGTAACGTCTTCTGTGGTCCCTGTGAGCAGGCCTTTAAGACACACTAGGTAAAGAGGAAACTTTGTGTCTGCAAGCTTGTGAACCTGAGTCACCAATGAATAATTGACAGCAACATAATTAGCTTGGTGCTCTATTGTGTTAGCACATTTCCCACACATCCTAGGAGCCTGTTCTGCTATGAAGAAAAATGTCAAACACGGGCACAGAGGATCTCAGAATATGTATAATTGAAATGCATTAGAAAAATGCTTATTTGACCTCATGTTGCATGTTCAGTTAACAAATACTGTAATAAAATAAAGATGATAAAATATAAGGAAATGTATCTTTTAATTCAATTCTTACATAAAGCAAGAAGAACATCTGTTAAAATTGAGGGAACCTAACGCTTCAGTGCTTTCATTTGTGCTCACTGAGGAGACCTTCACAGTGTGCAGAGCAGAACACACAACAATGTCAAGATTTTAAGAATACAGTAGGCGTCTGCATATTCTATAAACTTCCATACTCTGCAAATGTGCTTGTAATACAGACGCTATCCTGACACATGTGAGGTGCTAATAAAAAGTACTGACCTCTTTGGAACTTTTATTTTTTACAACACTGAATCATGGTCTATTTAATTTGGATTCTTTGGGCACTGACCAACAGAAAAAGACTCTTGCATGTCAAAGTGAAAACACATCTCAACAAAGTAATCTAAAATGAAATAAAATAAGTGTTTGCACGAGTACATGCCCCCTTTGTGACTCTAAATTAGTTAAATGGAGATACAGAGACTTGAGAGCAGCATGATGGTGGAAGAGGTTAGCACTCCCTCACTCACACATATTGCATATTAACAGTAGCTGATTTAAGTAATATCTTTCTGAAATGTCTCAACTCGTGAGTGCATCCTCGCTTTTCCTGCTTGCTGTCCACTCTATGTGGAGGACACCAGCCAGACCCTCAGCCAAACACAGACACACAGAAGAGAGGCTGCATCATTAACACAACAACTAGGTTATCAGGTCCACTACTCTCACTCAATGCTATATTCAACTATATTACAATATAAAACGCTGAGAATCAGTCAGCATTCCTACTCTGAGTCACTGCAAGCAAAATGCTCACACTGTCAATTCAGTACCAAATGACAAAGGTATTTTTCCGATACTCAATAGTATCTAAGCGAAAAAATTGGAGTTCAATGCCCAGCCCAGCACTCCTGCCTCACAGCTAGAAGGGTCATGGGTTACAGATGTATTAAAAGATAGATAACATAGCTAGTCTACTGGCGACAGACAGGACTGCCTAGTACTCTGTAACAGGCAAATTTATAAAAAAAAAAAAAGTCACTAAAAGCCAATAAATCCAAAGCTAACTGAAGGCTGTCTGCTCAATACCATCCTCATGCCATGGAATAAAATAATCCCTCTCATCTGCTCGGACTTGTTAACAAAGCTGTCAGCTTGCTTTTACAACCAAACAGGCCTCAATCAGACACCCTCTCTCTGATAGTGGAGAAGGAGCAGACTCTGTGTAATGCTTCAAACAGCAGCAATAATGCCCCCAGTGCTCGTGCGCGCACGCGCACACACACGACACACACACACTACACACACACACACAATACACACAATACACACACACACACACACACCCACACACACACACACACACACACACACACACCCCGGTTTCCTCTTTCTCTCATGTCGACAAAATGTCAACTCTCCTGACATACAGCCTTGTTTGCAGCCAATGATTACCTCATAGCTAATTAATCCTGATTCAATCAATGTGAACCATTGAGATATTGTGTGTGGGTGTGTGTTATGCTACTTGTATATGTGTGACTGTGTGTGTGTGTGAGAGAGAGAGAGAGAGACAGAGTAATCAGAGGGGAGGACCAGTAGGTTAGATGATGATGGATGGCACTCAGTGAGAGGCCTGT